>NC_046171.1:24027746-24090567 GCF_011064425.1 Rattus rattus | reverse complement strand
AAAGCTACAGTTTAAAAAATTTAAGATCAAGGCTGGAGAGACGGCTCAGTGGTTAAGAGCACTGACTCCTCTTCCAGAGGTCCTGAGTTCAAATCCCAACAACCACATGGTGGCTCACAACCATCTGTAATGGGGTCTGATGCCCTCTTCTGGTGTGTCTGAAGACAGCTATAGTGTACTTATATATATTAAGTAAATAAATCTTTAAAAAAAAATTAAGATCAAAAGCCAGGTATAATAGTATATGCCTGTAGTCCCAGCACTCAGGAGGTTAAAGCAGGAGGATTACCATGAACTTGAGTTTGAGGCCAGCCTGGATGACAGGGGATCCTGCTATAAAATTATATTCCTGTATGTGGGGTGGGGTGATGGCCAGGGGGGCCGCCCCCTTCTCAGAGAAGGAGCTGTGTGAGGGGAAGACTGAGGAGGGCGGGGGCTGATATTGGGATGTAAAGTGAATAAATAAATTAATTAAAGAAAAAACTTACATTTCCTAGTGGGCTGAAGAGTAGCTCAGGGACGAAGGCAAGCACAGACAGAAGAGTCCTCTTACCTGGAAGATTGCCCTTCGAGATGGTATTCGTGTCCAGGTTGTAGGTGTCTTGTAGACGAAACAGAGCTTTTGCGGCCCCAACCTGGTCTTCGTCGTTAGGGAAGTACTGCCTTTGAATGGTCAGGTTAGAGATGAAGCCTTGAGATCGAAAACATTGAGTATAAAAAATATCTCATCAGTTTTCCACCTTACCAGGAAATTTCTACATTCACAAAGCCACACTGAGATGGAGCAGACATTAGCTTCAACCCTAGTCCCACTAAATGTGAGCACTGTGAGGTCACTGCAAAAACTACATCATCTTAGAAAAGATCTAACTTCCAATAGTAACTACTAACAGTAACTGTTTATATACAAGATATCCAGGAAAAAACAATCAAAAAAGAGAAAAAGAACACCCAGAGGCCAGGATGATAATACATGCCTCTGACGCAAGAAATACAAAGACAAGAGGTGGACAAGTGTGTCAGGCAATCTGGAATACACAAGGCTGTCTCAACTGCCCCAGGAAGCCAGGCACGCTGCCACATGCCCTCAGCCCCAGCAGCATGTGGAGGCAGAGGCAGGCCGAGTCGTGAGTTCCAGCCAGCCAGTGCTACACAGTGATGGAGAAACAGAAATACAAGCTGGTTGGTACAGATCAGTGGCAGGGTACCTCTCTAAACGCACAACGCCATGGGTTCCATCCTCAGGACCCTTCTTTCCCTGACAGACACAAACACTACAGGACTTATACAGTACAGTAAAATCAAACTAACAAAGTACTTAAGAACTACATAGTCCCTAAGGAGAATGGATTAAGAACACTCCTTTAAAAAACTATCAAAATGTGGTTTACAATTTAGTAACACCAATGTCACCGCTGTAAGTACGCTGGTTAACTTATTGTCAACTGCATGCACTTTGACCAGTAAGTATCAGGCATTGGTTAAATTACTAGGCATGTACAAGTGAACACTAGCTGAAAGGACACGGGCTCTCCTAACAATGCTGACTACTTTAAGCTGACTCTAACAATTCCCACAAGAAATCCTGCAAGCAAGTTTTACAGAAGACCACAGTAGTTTCTGTTCCTTTTTTCTTTTAATTTTTTTCCAAGACAAGGTCTCACTAGACCAGGCTGGCCTCAACCTCAGAGCTCTGCCTGCTCTGCCCCTTGAGTGCTGGGACTAAAGGCATGAGCCACTCTACCTGGCTCCTGTGTTTCTTATGAACCAAAACAAAACCAAGACCAAATATGCTGCTCAAGTTATCTTAAGGAAAAAGAGAAAAATGTATATGTGGTTTTATATTTACACATAATATTATGTATATATATAAAATGCATAGATAGATAGATAGATAGATAGATAGATAGATAGATAGATAGATAGATAGGTAATTATGGGATGACTACCACACAGAAAAAAATGCCAAAGTCTCAAGGGTCACATTATAAAAGAACTGCAGAGAGGCAGAGGCAGAGGCAGAGGCAGAGGCAGAGGCCAGAGGCCAGAGGCCAGAGGCCAGAGGGCAGAGGGCAGAGGGAATAAGGCAGAGGGCAGAGGGCAGAGAGCAGAGGGCAGAGGGCAGAGGGCAGAGGGCAGAGGGCAGAGGGCAGAGGGCAGAGGGCAGAGGCAGCCAAAAGATGTATTTCCTTATAACTGTTCTCAGGGTGTTAATACACGGGAAAACCAGCTTATGGTAAATTAGTACCCACAAGCATCTGCTAGTAGTGTTTCCTCCTTACCCATAGGAGATGCATGTAAAACCTTTAGTAGTTGGAAGAGAGCAAACTTTATAGATTGTTCTCCTTCTACACACATGCAAATGCTCAGTGTCTTTTCTAGCTAACCAAGGTGCTCTTCATGCAGTGTGGGCACAGCTTTCACAGTCTGAGGTACAAAAGGAAAACTGAACAATTTCTT
This sequence comes from Rattus rattus, assembly GCF_011064425.1. NCBI lineage: Eukaryota > Metazoa > Chordata > Mammalia > Rodentia > Muridae > Rattus > Rattus rattus. The sequence continues at coordinate 24,088,107 of NC_046171.1, read as the reverse complement.
TTTCCTTCACATTTTAATGAACTTGAGACTTATTCTTACCAAGAATCTTACAACTTCTACACATTTTCCCCTTCATTTCTAAGTCAAAAACTCTCACTTACAGGAACACTGTTGCTTTTCTCTGACATCCAAATTGCAGCATCTTAAAGCTTGCACTTGTGGACCATGTGTGCTCCAAAGGCTACTTAAACAGAAGACTAAGGACTAAGGGCAGAGACATGCTGCAAGAAAGGGGGCCTCAAATGCCAGCAGGGCAACTGGAGAGTTCATCTCACCACCAGACAGCCACAAAACTTAAATCTTACTATTTTTCAAGTTTTCCACTTCACATTTTGGAGCTGCGGCTGTGAGTACTGTGGATAAAGAGACTATGGCCGACTTACTACTCACCAACACTGGTAAGCGCTCTACGGAGTATTTTACTGACACAGATGTTTAACTTGCACCTTTTTCCCTTTTTTGTATCAGTCAGCAATCATTCAACCAATACTTGTGCTTCTGCTGTACAGCACATAACCCCTTTACCTCCTTAAGCTTCAGGCTTAGTGTTCTGTGTTGGTTGTCATCTAGAACACCAACAGCTTCATTATTTCATGTACAAAGACTTGAGAATTGATGTCTGTAGCGTCAATGTTTTAAATGACTGCCTACATGAAGAAAGATAACCCTAAACACACAATCCTGGGTGGCACACAGCTAACACTCCTCTTTGTAACACAACTCCTAATGATTTTGCCCTTAGAAATGACGTTATAGGGGTTGGGGATTTAGCTCAGTGGTAGAGCGCTTGCCTAGCAAGTGCAAGGCCCTGGATTCGGTCCCCAGCTCCGAAAAAAAGAAAAAAAAAAAAAAAAAAAGAAATGACGTTATATGTCAAATAATCTAATCATTTCCAAAGATCAAAAGGTAAGATTACCCATGTTGTCACAAATATTAGAAGTTACCATTTTTTTTAGATCAAATGATCCAGACTTCATTTATCTCTAGTCAGAGCAAACACACATGCAATTCTTCAATTCCATCATAAGCTCTTGGTGCACGAGGAACTGAGTTAGGCTTTAGTTCTAACGCCCCTTTAAACTCACCATCTGACATATCCTTGAGGATCAGATTCTCCAACTCACTCCACTCGGTGTTCAGACGTTTCATTAACTTGAATGCATTTACAGGGTGTCCGACAAACCCTTCTGGATCTTTTGTTGCTGTACTCGTTAGCCGGTCTAACTTCTCTGCCCATCTACAGAGGTCAGACATAAAAGTAGTGCACGTTTATGGCTGCACATGCTCTTTCTGTTTCTGAAAATAGACTTTTTTTTTCAGACAATATATTCTGATTATGGTTTCCTTTCCCCCAACTCCTCCCCACTTCCCCACCCACCCAAATGTGGCACTTGCTTTTAATTCCAGCACTGAGGAGCAAAGAAAAGTAGGTCTCTGTAAATTCAAGGCTAGCCTGATCTACACAGTGAGTCTCTCCTCACCCCACAAAAAAGAGTGTACCAAGGGGGAAAAAAAAAATCAATCAAGTAAAGCATTTGGGAAATGAGACTAATTACAAGCTTTTCACTTAAACTATTCTCTACCATTTCTTTTTAAAGTAAAAATACAGACTCTAAAACACAACATCATACAGAAAAAAAATACCTAATTTAATGAATCAAAATACAATTTCTCTCTTGTTTTAGACTGCTTCTCCCAAATGGAATCTCATCTTAGAAATGCTAAAATTTACTCACTCAAAATTTTGATTTCCCCATAAGCCCTAAGAAACTAAAATCACTATTATAGTAAAATAAAAATGAACTGGCCCTGCCTAAATTCTGCAAAGTGTGTATTTAAAGCAACTCATTCTCTAAAAGTTTGTGTTTTTCCTTATTGTATGTTCTGCATGGTAGATGGTGTTTTGCCTGCATCAATGAGTGCTGACCACATGCATGCCTGGTGCCCAGAGAGGCCAGAAGAGGTGTCGATCCCCTGGAACTCCAGTTACAGACAGTTGTGAGCCACCATGTGGGTGCTAGGAATTGAACCTGGGTCTTCTGAAAGCTCTGCTCTTAATTGCTGAGCCATCTCTCTAACACCTTACACATTTCTTTCTTTTAAGAACGGGGTCCCACCATGTTACCATTTAAGATAGCCGTGAATTTCTGGTTCAAGAATCTCCCTGCTTCACCTCCTCGAGTGGCAACAAGCACTGATGCAGGCCACTGAGCCCGGCCTAACTCACAGTCACACTGAGCCCAGCCTAACTCACAGTCACACTAATTCCAGCCTAACTCACAGTCACACTAATCCCAGCCTAACTCACAGTCACACTAATCCCAGCCTAACTCACAGTCACACTAATCCCAGCCTAACTCACAGTCACACTAATCCCACACTGCCCAGCCTAACTCACAGTCACACTAATCCCAGCCTAACTCACAGTCACACTAATCCCAGCCTAACTCACAGTCACACTAATCCCGGCCTAACTCACAGTCACACTAATTCTTCTTGTTGTTGCTTTTTGAGACAAGGTCTTACTGTATTATGCAGTCTAGATTGGCCTTCAACTTGTGATCCTCCTGCCTCTACTCTTACTGCTGGAATCACATGTGTGTAACTATGTGCTAATTTACAGCAAATCTTTACACCCTATGTAGAATAAGAATTTTAAAACAGAGACAAGAGCCATGCGGGTTAATGCCCAGGACCAGTCTCCTCTTGGAGATGGGTTTCTGAGGAAGGGGTATTTGGGAGCAGCAAAAGAACAACCTGCAGTCAGTCATGGGTGCAAGCTGACAGCTTTCATTCTGTTCAAGATGGCTCTCCAGACAGTTCTGTAGACAGCTGTTGGCTCTGCAATCTGCTCGGGATAGCTTTCTGCTTGAGACAGCTCTCTCATGCTAGAAAAAAATGCTAAAAGCTCTCTGGAGAGCTCATGTGTTTTCCAACCAAAGTCAGAAAAGCGTCTAGAAAAATTCTAAAAGAGCTGTGTTAGGTCTCTAAGTAATTCTTGAGTTTTCTGACAAAAGTCAGAAATCCTGATAGAAAAATTCTAAAAGAGCTGTGCTCACTCTCCAAGCAGTTCTCTTCTGGGTAGCTCTCCCTTGCAGACCAGTCTTTTATTTACAGATCAATTCAGGCATTTACTCCAGGTTCCCTTTTGATTATCCCATGATTATCAATATTTTATGACACTAGTCCCTCGATTCTTAGGAAAAGACAGAAGAACTTTTTTTTAACACTGCAAATGAATCCAGAGATCTGCCTGCCTTTGCAAGCACAAACAATAAATTTAGCTGGATGGGATTCAGACTGAGATTAGCATTCCCACCATGCCTGGACCTAAATTTGCTCTGTCCCAGGCTGACCTTGAACTCAGGAATCTGCCTGCTTTTGTAAGCACAGACAATAAGTTAGCTGGGTGGGATCTCACTCTTGAGATCACCATTCCCTCTCTTTATCTCCTTCCTTAGTATCTTTCTGACAAGCTGGCTCATAGGCAGCTGCCTCTGTTCTTTTAGGTCTGTGAAACCCTTCATACAACTCATATTGCATCCTTATATTTTTTTGTATAGTTAAGAAATCCTAATTTTTTTTTTTGAACTCACACTTTCAGAGTTCTTTCCCACATCCTTAAGGGCTGCCAGAAGTTCTCAGCATTTACCATTTTTGTTCAGGAATACTGGACACATCCTCACCTCCCAGACTCCACTGTTTCCAATTTTCATGGAGTCATTAACCTTGGCAGGGAGAGCATTCCCCAAAGCAATATGCACATTATTACACAAACAAGCCTCATGCCTAGGAACTGACAACACCAGTGGAGGCCCATGCCCTGCTGGCTCTGCTCCAGAGATGGGAACTGTGTTACACAGTTCCTTATCCATGGCCATGCAGGACTCAGCAGGGTAGTACACACCTTTAATCCCAGCATGCAACAGGTAGAGCAGGCCAATCTCAGTGTATTTCTGGCCATCCAAGGCTACCCAGTAAGACTGTCTCAAAACCTAATACATTAACACTAAGGCATTCACTTCACAGAGTACAAATTCTCAGGTCAGGATTACATACAAACCTTAGTCACTAAAATTAACATTCAAGAGAAAACACATGGCTTTTATATTAGATATCACTGATTGTACTTGTCACTGTAAGTCTACAGTGGAATCCCAAGAGGAACTGGAAAACTGCTCTAGCAGGCGGCATACTGGAGAGGTGATCATTAGATTATGAAAGATATTAGATGTAGGGCTTCTACATCCCCCGCCCCCATCCATCCACACCGTGATGAGTAACCTGGACTGCCAACATCATTAGATTACAAAGTAGCCCTTAAAGGACGGCTTTGGGTGTGTCTGTGAGTTGTTTACACAGAGGACCTAGCCTGAATGTGGGCAGCACCTACACAGGCTCGGGAAGGAGGAAGCCTCCTAACCCCTCCATTCTCTACCTCTGCTCCCCAGCTGCCATTGAGCTGCTCAGTTAGAATGAAATGAAACTAGAACATCTGACCTGTGAGATAAAGTAATTGTTTTCTCCCAAGTTTTGTTAAGTTACTTTGTCACAGTAATAAAAAGCTAACTAGGGACTAGGGAGCTGGTCATGTGGTAAAGTGTTTATCATACAAGGACTGCCATTGAGTTCAGATCCCAAACATCCCCAACAATAGTCATATTTGTCTAATTCTAGAGCTTGGAGGTAGAAATAGGAAGATTCCTGAAACTTGGTGGCTAATTAGCCTTGCCAAATATGGTAGAGATCCTGCCTCAAAAAATAAGAGAATAATAGAGGAAGGCATCAGACGTTAGCCTTTGGCCTCTATGCCATATGCATCTGCAAATATAAACATGTGCATATCCTAATATACAAGCTGACACACACCACCTCTGACCCAGGACTGATCCTTGTTTCCCATACTTAGTGCTTTAGTCTTTCTCCCGCTTACATTTCCACTCCATGCTTCAGTGCAGGAGAGGAAACATCCAGATGGAGCCGGAACGGCAGGAAGAAAAACACACTTACTTTTTGATTTGCTCTAACTTGTCCTCTTCTGCTTTAATGTAATCTTTTAGTGACGTCACCAGGTCTTTTTCATTATGGATCAAGTCAGTCATCTGACCTACATGGGAATAGAAAGGTCATTAAATATTCATCAATATAAATCTTTTAGAATTCATTAGGAAGGTTTTATCCTCTAGGAGGATTTAATCAGAATGGAACAGGTATGTTGTGAAGGATCATTTTTCTTCCTTTTTTTCCCACGAGATAAACCAAAATAAAATTCCAATGAGTAGTGGTTCTAGGTTTTAGAACTAATAAATTTTGTAAACTTGGACTATGTTGAAAATGGTGTTTTTCATTTGTAAACTAAATTAATAAACAGAGACCAAGCTGTCTTTGAACTCACAAAGATCTACCTCCCCTGCCCTAAGTTCTGGGACCAAGAGAGTACACCAGCACTGCCCAGCTTCAGCACACTATCTTTATGATACTTTTTAAAATTACGGTGTGAGAAAGATAACACATTTACAGTGAAGTAAAATATTAGAAAGTAATCCATGCATTAAAATGGTATGTATATGCATTAATTATGTGTAGAGATTAATCACTAAGTTTCTTCTTTATTTTGTTTTTTTGTAAGAGTGTCTCATTATACAGACTTGGCTGGCCTGGACCTTAGTATATAGACCAAGCTTGACCTCAAATTCATAGAGCTCTGGTTACCTTTGCCTCCAGTGCTGGGATTAAAGTCATACATAGTTGGGTGCTGTCATGCCCAACTAGCACTAACTTTTTGGTATGCCTTTCTAAATTTTTCCAATTTCTAAGCATAATACATATCTCCTTTGTAATCAGAAAAAATTAATTTAAAGAAATCCAAGGCAGGTAGTACTTACTATATAACTACTGTCCACACTGCACTCATGGAGATACTCAGTAAACTATTTCTTTTTAAAGAATGAAGAAAGGCAGACAGACATAAAGGAATTTTTCAAATGGCCCTCTTAAATAGGCAAGGGATAAACCGAGGTTAATCTTCAGGAATACAGTGCATTTGTTTTTACCAATTTAAAAATACAAAAGCATGCAAAATTTAAAATGTAAAACCTAGTAGGTTACAAATGGCTAAGACTTACCAATTGAAGTAAAAAAGCCTGGATGGGCTGAACACTGAGGAAGTAGAATCCCCATCATTAATACACCCCAGATCATCTTGGAGCAACTCACAGGTTCACACACCTACAAGAATAGCAGCAATTAGTCTCCAGGCTGCCTCTAGAATTGATGTTAACTTTTAAAATCAATGTAATGACTAATTTATGACTTTAATAAATTTAGATGCTCCATGCTATAGAGAAACCAACCCATTTGTTTCCCTGCTATCGCAAGCAGAGCAACTGAGCAGTTACGGTTTTTGAAAAGGATTTCTTTTTAGTCTTAATTGTGTACGTGTGTGCAGTGATGAGCACATGAGTGTGGGTGTCGGCAGAGGCCAGAGCTGGAATTATAGGCAGTTGACAGCCACTACATATGGTGCTGAGACTAGAATTCAGGTCCTCTGGAAGAGCAGCAAGTGTTAACAGCTAAGTCGTCTCTCAAGTCTCAGAAGTGGCATTTTATTTAGTATGAAAATGTTTTCCCTTTTGTCTAGCTCTAAAACATGAATGCCCCACAAGAATATACTTTAGAGATCACCAATACACTTTAAAGATGTTAGAAATGGTGTAAAAGAAAAAATCGGAGCTCTTTAATCCTTAAAATTTCTAACTTAACCCATCTTTCCCAAGTATGGTTCTAACTTTAAAATTCGAAGTTGTAGAGATGATAAAAGCGGAGGTGACTGATTATTTCATATCTCTGTGAGAGCACTGAATCATGATGAGAGATGGGACTGTCTTGGTGTGTTAATTAAACATGAATGGAACTATACTATTTTGTTTGAGACAGGATCACCTGTATCCAGGCTGGCCTTTGACTTTCTAGAGCTAAGACTCACCTTGAACTTCTGATCCTACTGATAGCTGGGATTTTAGGTTTGTGTCCCTACGCCCTGTTTAGCTGGTGCTGGAGATGGAACCCCAGAGCATGATAATCCAATACTGTATCCAGTTAGCTGTACCCCAACAGCAATGCTATTACTTAAGGTGTGGTCAATACCAAAAGAATGAATAGCCCTGTACATTTAAACTAGTAATCTCTCCTAACAATATAGGTTTGAGGGCTAGCTTGAGAGGAGGAAGGCTTTGCTATTATTTTGTTTTGTTTTGTTTTTGTTGTACTTTTTCTCTTCTGTGTTCTATGTTGAAAGAAAGAAAGAAAGAAAGAAAGAAAGAAAGAAAGAAAGAAAGAAAGAAAGAAAGAAAGCCCTCCAAGCCTTGTACACCACTGTGACTTCCCCCCATGCTCAACCTGGTAACAAAACTCTCCTTGATAATTTTTCCCTTTTTCTGTTCTTGTATGTGAGGTCGTGTCTGAATCTTGCCAGTCACTTGTCTAAATTATTGAGAAGCAGGTTCTCTCAGCCAAACCCAGAACTCACTCATATGCCGAGTAGCCCCTGTAGCCAGCCCGCTCTCTCTGGGATCAGGTTTTTGCTATCTAAGGTGAGGAATGCAGGCAGACTGTCATACCCACTTGGTATAACAACCTGCATTCTGGGAGACTGAACTCTGGTCCTTACAGTCTGTTAACCACAGCCTCTCACCACCCCTACCTTCTTTTTCCCCTGTCCCTGGTACAGTCTTTTCCAGTGAGGACTATTCATGATGAATGAGGGTACTGGGTAACCACTGAAAGGCTCCATCTTGCTTTATCAACTAACTACCCTTATACTCTCCTCCTCCCCTACCAAAAACATGGGCTTTCTCATTGCTTTACCGCAGAGTAAGTTACTACTCAAGCATGGCGTGCTTCAGAAGCAGGTTCCTATCGGTTAGGTGATTGCCAGCCCGTTATTGTAGACACTTTTCTGATCTTTCTCGTGAGGCTCTGTCTAAACCAATAGGCTTCAACAGAGGCAAACTGAAATCCACAAAAGCTGAAAAGGACCTTCATCTTCTCTCTTAAATTGAATCTCAATGAAAAAGATCACCATAAAAAAATGGCATTTTGGAAGAACTCCTATATCTCCCCCTACAAGTTAGCTACAAATTTCCAGATTCTTCCAGAAGGACACGGTAGTGAAACAGTTTTTTGGCTGCCTTACAGTGGTCTAGAGAAAGCTTCTAGAATGTAGCAGACGCAGGCACTTCCTCTATTGGGCTCCTGCCAAAGGACAAATCTTTTTCAAAACACCAGGCTGTCTGACGAGTCTAGAATATTCTCTCAGTGTTTAATCAGATTCTTGCCATAATTTTATTAGTTAGTAAATGCTATTTCCAGAAAAAAAATTATACAAGTTTTCAATATATTAATAGAAGGCTAGTCACAAGTATTATGTAAATTTTTAACTTTTATGATAAAGTTTAGATCTGCTAGATAAGACCATTTTTATTACTAAAATATATTGTTATTAAAGATTCTTCGTGTTGGGGATTTAGCTCAGTAGTAGAGCACTTGCCTAGCAAGTGCAAGGCCTTGGGTTCAGTCCTTGGCTCGGAAAATAAAAAAAAATAAAAAGATTCTTTGTTACCTACCACTGTCTTTAACATCACAATAAACCAAGAATCATTAGCTTACAGAAATAACTATGTTTTAAATTTATAATATGTATGTTTTGCCTTCATATATATATATATGCATATATACATATACATGTGTACACACACACACACACACACACACACGCGCGCGCATCCCTGGTACCCTCAGAGGCCAGAAGAGGCTAGAATCCCTAAGAGTGGATTTACAGCTGGTTCTGGATCTACAATATGGATGCTGGGAATCAAACCAAAGTCCCCTACACACATGGGGACACACACAGGGACACATATGCACACACGAGAGCAATAAGTTGGCTAAACTGCTAAGTCACCTCTCTAGCCCACCTACCCTCATTTTTATTTTATGTATATGAATTCTTTGTCTGTTTGTCTGTGTACCACCTCTGCTCCCTGCATGCAGAGGCCAGAAGAAGGCATCAGATACCTGAAACTAGAATTTATAGCTGGAACTCAAAACCCCAGTGCCTCTGCAAGAACAGCAGTGCTCTTAACTTCTGAGCTTTCGCCCCAGCCCTGAAAACTATACTTTAATAACAATAAAGCCTCAAAGCACTAGTAATAGGAATATGTCTGCTTCTTCAAAATAAATTTTACAAAGATCTGATAGCCATAACCAGACCAGTGTAACAAAACAAGTTATAAGGGCTCTGAAAGCTGGGAATTTATAAACTTAAAAATAAGAAAACAGGTGGCTCAGTGGGTAAAGGCACTTACCAACAATGAGCGAGTTCAGCATCAGACTCCACACTGTCGAAGGCTAGAGCTGACTCCACACACACATCAGGACACAACCCCATCCACCCAGCAAATACATTAAACAAACAAAAAAATGAACTAGGTGTGATGGCTCACACCCTTAAAATCCCAGAACTCAGGAAACAGAGGCAGCCAGATATCTGTGAGTTCAAGACCATCCTGATCTTCATAGTGAGATCTTATCTCAAAACTAAGAAGGGGCTAGAGTGATGGCATGATGGTGTGATGGCGTGATGGCTCAGGAGTTTAGATATGTACTGCTCTTATAGGGGATCTGAATTTAGTTCCCAGCACCCACACTAGGAAGCTCATAACCACCTGTAACTCCAGCTCCTGAGAATCTACCTCCTCTGGCCTCTGCAGGCACCTGCACGGACACACACAGGGACACACACGGGACACACACGGGACACATACGCACACATTTTTTTTTGTATCAGAAATCAAGGCTAAGGAGGCAACTCGGTGGACAACATGGTTTGTCCTGAGTTTGTCCCTAGAATTGGTACCTATTATCCACTTTCCTATAGGAGACAACGACAGGAAAATCCCAGGAAGCTGGGAACTAGTAGGCTAGCTAGCCTGTATATACAACAGCAAAAAAACAGAGGTCGGGTTACAAGCAGGGTGGAAGGTAAGAACTGCCACCTGCGGTTATCTTCTAACCTACAGTCTACATATACACCAACAGGAGGGGTGGGGACGGGGGGAGAACAGAACTTATCACAATCCAGATGGTTAGGTTGTACGGGGCCACTGAAATAGTTCAGTAGGCAAAGGTGCTTGCCACCAACCTGAAGACCTGAGTATTTAGAAGTATTTCTAATCACAAGGTCTCTTACTCTTTACAACCTGTGCACTGAATCGGTCACACACACCAGGAATTTCCCAGTACATCTGAGGAGGCCTCTTAGATAATTCTTTTTTTCAAGCTACTTTAAATTGGATTCTACCGTGTGCAATATAGAATCGGCCTACACAGCATCACGCCGAACAGGCAGCAAGCAAAGCTCATTACTGCCATAGAGCTAAGTTCTCAAACTCTGCTCATCAGAGCCATCTAAGGTCTGGAGTAAACAGATCATTTGTACACATTTCCCGGTGCTCATCTGATGACAATGCTTTAAGAGCCACTGGATATAGACAAACATTGAAATCACAAAAACAGAACTCTCTCTTTAAGATGGGCTTTACTCTTCAGTTTTTCTTTTGGGAAAATAAACTCACTCTACTGAATGGTTCCTAATGTGTTCTAATCCTATGTCTCAATTAGCTACAGTCACTGCACAGCCTAAGCGGCATGCTAAGAGGGAGACAGCTTTATTAATCACTTGTTTCAACATAATGCTTTTCTTAATTATACTGTCCGACTTCCATCTATCTCTCTTCCCTCTTCGAAGTCCACAAAGCAAATACAACAGAGTAGTTAAGAGTCAAGCTTCCTAAGAGATAATACAGCATCAAAGAAAAGTGAGACACAAATGACTTCTGCTCCAAAGTTTCCAAGCATGGACTAGAATTTAAAGTGAATGTAATCACTTTCACTTTATATTATTTATTTATCTAGGTTTTTTTTTGAGCAGAGTCCAGGCTGGCTTTGAATTCCCAGATACTGAATGTAATCTCTTAAAAGAAAAAAAAAAAAACCATCTCAGGATTCCTGAGAGACTCGAAGAGCTGGGAGAAGAGATGAGGGAAGGAAGGGGGAGAAACAGAAAAGGAACCAAGAAGATTCACAGACGCCAAGACAAACTTAGTGCTGTAGCAATATGAAAAATTTATTGAAGATAATTTATGAGCCTGGTGTGGCAGTGCAGACCTGTAACCCCAGCACTTAGGAGGCTGAAACAAAACACTGTAAATCTGAGACCATCATGGGTCACCTAAGTTCCAGGCCAGCCTAAGAAACACAGCAAAACTGTACATCAAAAGGAAAAGGACTTGATTATTGTACAAGCTGTTTACTGGATTACTAGAGCAGTGTATCTGACAGAAATTTTACTACCCTTTCAGCCTCGTATTTTTCTTCTAAAAACGTTGCAATATTTTAAGAAAACTCCTCCCTCGGAGACACATCATCCAAATCTTAACAGCAGAGATGAAAGAATGTTTGATATTCTAGTTTCAACTTTGCCTGACATTAAAATTTCTCCACGAGCCCTTTTAAGTCTCTCCTTCCCCCCTCCCCCACTTGCCTCAAACCTTTGAGAAAGCTCTGGCAGATCTCATCTAGCTGCTGCCTTGTGTTCACCTTTAATCTTGGGATAGTTTTCACAATCAACGCAAACTCTGGTTCCTAGTGGAGGCCTCTATCGTGTGCTGCGTAACTGGACTTGGCATGCTCTTCAATCAAAATAGGACATGTTTTCCAAAACAACTAAGCAATGACTAAAGGATCTAGTTCCACTCCCAATCTTCCCTGTGGTCCTTCATCAAACCCCGTCTGTCTTCACTTCATTCATAGGTTTCATCACGTTTCTGATGGACAATTTTTTAATACTATGATCAAATTTTAATAAAAAATGTTAAGAATCACTATTAAATGGTACTGTCCTTTATTTTTGGACTGTGCATTTTATTTTAGAGACAGAGTCTTTCTATGTAGCCCTGCTTGTCCTGGAACTCACTATGTAGACAACACTGGCTTCAAACCCAGAGATCTACCTGTGACTGCCACCTCTAGCTGAGACTGACTGCCTTCTTTAAACTATGTAACAGACTTTATTGTTTCAAGCACTTTAGAAACATGTAGACATCTCTTACCATGTGTGGTGCCACACAGCTACAACTCAAGTATTCAAGAGACTAAAACAGGGCTGGAGAAATGGCTCAGGGGTTAAGAGCACTGACTGATCTTCCAGAGGTCCTGAGTTCAAATCCTAGCAACCACATGATGGCTCACAACCATCTGTAATGGGATCTGATGCCCTCTTCTGGTGGGTCTGAAGATAGCTACAGTGTACTCAGACAGACATCCTCTCTCAAAACATACATTTCTTTGTTTTTAAAGAAGCATTTATTTATTTTATGTATATTGTATATTTATGTACACTGAGTCATCGCCCCAGCCCCATACATTTAATGTAGAAAAAAAGATTCTCATTTCCCAGGACAGAGAACCTGAAAATGTTATTTTGATATTAGAAGCATTCTAAATTAATAAGATTCACTAATAATGCCTACTTTATTTGGTGGCCCCTTTAATAAGAAGGGGGATAAGCAAGGTGTTCCGTAACTCCAGTTCCAGGGGATGGAACACCCTCTCCTGGCCTTTTCAGATACCACACATATGTACACAGACATACAATCAGGCAAAAGCAGATTGTGCTATGTGAGGGACATGGGGAAAACCAAGGACTTCGAGAAGGTGGAGAAGTGGCCACCTCACCTCAAAGCTCACTAGAAATCAGATGCAGACTCTACATTAAGAGGGAGCAGAGAGTGGAAAGAGACTGTGGAAAGAAGGAACAAATTATCCAGTTGTACACACAATGCTTGATGTTGCTTGTGTACTCTGCTATATATAAACAGTAACATTCTTCTAAAGTTTCTCCTACAGATAAAACAAAGATGGCAAGTATGGTGGCCATCACCACCTGAAAAACCCAGCCCCAGGAGGTAGAGGCAAGAGGATCATCCAAGAGTCTGCGGCCAACTTGGTCTACAGAGTGAGTTCTGGGCCAGCCAAAGCTACATAGTTATCTCAAAACAACAAATGAACTAACAAAAATACCAGCAAATAAGAAAAGAGCTGGAGCGATGGCTCAGCAGTTAAGAGTACCAACTGCTCTTCCAGAGGTCCTGAGTTCAATTCCCAGCAACCACATGGTGGCTCACAACCATCTGTAATGGATTCTGGTATATCTGAAGACAGCTACAGTATACTCATATACATTAATAAAATCTTTAAAAAAAAAAAAAGAGCCAGGTATCATAATTCATGCTTATAATCCCTGCACTCAGAGGACTCAATCAGAAGACTGGAGTTTGTGTTCACCTGACTACAGAGTCTTGAGCAAAACAATTAGGACCTTGTCTTATTATACTAATTTATTAAGGAGAGGGCGTGGTCATGTGCCGTGGCCAGCACTCAAGAGCCTATGGCCTGAAGATCCTGAGTTTGAGATCAACCTAGGCTATAGATCAAGAGATTCTGTGTCAAGTTTAAAAAAAAGAAAAGGAAACAAAAACTTAACAAAACCAACTCTATAGTTCTTTCTCACTACATTTCAATAGAAGTCTACAATAGTTGGTGTTACAATTGCTGACTGTTATTATCATTATTTGGGGCCAACTTTGCTTTTGAAGGGGTGCAAATAATTCAGAGAACAATTCATGATCTGGAAGTTTGAGAAACTATTCAGACAATAAAATCAGGTACTGTGGTGAAGAATCTTATAAAATTTATAACCAGGAAAATAAAAAGGTTAGCATCAGGGCTGGAGAGATGGCTCAGAGGTTAAGAGCACTGACTGCTCTTCCAGAGGTCCTGAGCTCAATTCCCAGCAACCACATGGTGGCTCACAACCATCTGTAATGGGATCTGATGCCCTCTTCTGGTGTGTCTGAGGACAGACAGCTACAGTATACTTACATATAATAAATAAATAAATAAATCTTTAAAAGAATTAGCATCAACAAATTAGCGATTAAAACTTTACTGGTTTCCACTTATTATAAAGCATCTTCTTCCAACAAGCTGTTTATAGAGTCCATTTCTGTAATTATGGTGAGCATATATTAAAAAATTCACTATTTCTGGGCAGTGGTAGCACACACCTTTAATCCCAGTACTGGGGAGGCCGAGCCAGGTAGATCTCTTGAGTTTGAGGTCAACCAAAACCCCCAAATTGTCCTCTAGGGTTTGACAATATATTGGCAAACACGCACACAAAATAAAGTTAAAAATTTTACAAACTTCAAAGTTATCCTCTTTATGTGACTTCCCACATACATGCTATGGTACATGCACACATTGTGACACAGATGCACCAACCCCACACACACACAGTAAACATAGTGGTATTTTTCTCAAGTTTTTAATGTTACTGGAGTGTCAGGAGGAACTAAGATGTTCTAAGCACAAGTGTAGTGATGTTGGAATTTCAGACACACAAAAAAGAGCCATAAAGTTCTTCCCTGTAAGAAAAAAGCTGTAATGTTTAATAAGACATTTTGAGATAATAAACACAGTGTTTATTATATGATCTGCTATAATTTTTTATTTAGTTATTGGTATTAATCTTTTATTGTGCCTAAATTACAAACTAAGCTTTCCTTCAGTATGTATATCAAAAACCACAGTGCATCACTCAAGGTTTCTGATACTCCTGGGAATCTTTGAAGGCACCTCCTGTGGACAACAGGGAACTACATATTGTTCTCCTACAGTCTTAATAATGCTTTTCCCCCTCCTTTAAAAGATGGGTGTATCTTTATTCTATGTGCCTGGAGTGTCCTCGGGGGTTAGGCGAGGGCCCTGAATCCACAGATGGTTTTGAGAGTTTATGTGGTGCTGTGAACCAAACCTAGGTCCTCCGAGCAGCCAGTGTTCCCGACAGTTAAGCATCTTTTCAGCCCTCTGCTCAATGCTTTATGACTTATAGTTATCAACTGTTTATTTTAGTCTCTTTTTGCTAGTCTAAAAGAAAACTATTAACCACATGTTGGAAATATCTAGAGAGGTTTAATGCACTCTGCATACCTGAGAGAAAAATTGCTATTATGTGCCATTTCATGTTCACATGTCATTCCCAATACAAATGATTACGTGTTCTCTTGTCTCTGGCCATAACCGATTCCATTAGAGGACAGATAAGTTAGTAGAGAGCAGAAGCACTTCCTATCGTCTTAATAAACAAAGTCACCCTCAGTGTACACTTCACCGACCTTCCATCTCTCCAAGGCCCCCTACAGAGTGTGCGCTGGGTGTTTCCTGTCATTTAAAGTATGCTCCCACTATGTAGCCCAGACTGGCCTTCAACGTGGGCTCCCCTGCCTCTGTCTTTGGAGTGCTGGGATTAGCTGTCTTAAATTCCCCTTTTCCTTACACTGGTCTAACTCTGCTCTTTCTAGTTTTCAGTTTCCTCTTTTCCCACACCAGCTCTCAAGAGGAGAAAAAGACACACGAACTTAAGACCACATGTACCCTCAGCCTCCATTATCAAGGCTTCTGACCTTACTTTTCTGGCCTCTGCAGGAACAGCACACAAAGATGCAGGGAAAACACCCACACAATAAAAATAATAAATTTTTTAAAAGATTATACATAGTAGAGTAAAAGAAAATGAACTTCAGTTGCAGAAAACATGTGAATGATTCCAAATATGTTGTTTCATTCAGAACTTACTCATACCTCATATGGAGTAAATTAACCGCATCATGTTGGCAGATATCATCATAACTTTCATGTCCTACTTGTCAGACTTCCAGATTCATGAACTAAATGAAACTCTTTTCTTTACCTATTATCTAGCCTTGTGTATTTTGTTATAACAATAGAAAAATATCCAATACAAGGCTGGGGCATGGTGGCTTATATCTTTAATCCCAGCATTTAGGAGGCAGGCACAGACAGGTCTGAGTTTGAGGGAAGTTCCAGGTCAACCAGGGCTACAATGAGAAATCCACCCCAGTAACCAATTAGTTATAGATATGAAAAGAAAGCCAGTTAAAGTTAACTACAACCATCCAAGTAAACGAAACAGCCACTGATTTACAGACTTCCCTTTAGACTATTTATAACAAACAGCTCAAATACATGACAACAGAGGTATCATACTGATTTAATATTACTGAGAAAACTATAAACCACCAAAACATGAACACATTTATATAAAAAACAGGAAGCAGAAGAAATCTAAGGCAGAATTCATTCAGTTGATGGTTATGTAAGAAGCATGAATCTTTGTACTGTATTTTTAGCCAACACCCAGTTAAATATACTAACAGCCATACTGAGCATCCAAAGAAAAGGAATTTATCGAATCTGCTTCAAAATTCCTATGGTACCTTAAGTGAGAATCTTTTTTAATTCCCTAGGTCTTTATTCGGGCATAATATCTCTTTGGCTAAAGGAAAAGTAACAACAGAATGTCTTCAAATTATATAAAGTTTATATAAAAAAACATTTTACTAAATATAAACCCTGATTTCACATATATAATACCTATTTGGCTTCTCATATATTCATATATTTATACATACATTCCACAGAGTGATTTAGTAGTAAGATTTAAGATCTCACCACAAAACAGACAATAAATATTAACGTCAAGAACTATTCTATTCTTTTTACTTCTCTTCATGCTTTTTCACCTTCAGAGTGTTACAGTGTTGGGGGAAAGGAGGGACAAGACATAATCTGATATACTGTAACTGGCTCACAATAGAGTAGTTCAACAAATTCGAAGAAACTACTCTGTTAGAAACATCTCAGCAATAGCTTACTAAGGCCATCCTCATACTTGAATGAAATTGATATATATGCTCACTTCAACTTTCTGAAATAGCCAAGAAAGTCTGCTCAAGAAGCCTATGTATTCCTAAATTTTTAGGGATTCTTACAACAGAGCTCATGAGTGGGGGCATAAATGATATGTAAGTTATATAGAAATACATGCATTTGTATTTTCTGATCTAGGCTCTTCCTTTGCTGTAGACTTTGATTTCATAGCCTCAAAAATAGACCGAAAAACATTCTGGATCTCACAAATTAATCTAAAAACAATAATTACACCCAGGTTAATCATTTATTAAAAACGAAGCATTCCTCCCACAGAAATTAAGGTTCACAAACTTTATAAAGTCTCCATTCTTACTACATCCCTGGCATGAAAGCAAATGTTTGAAATTAACTGTTCCATGAAAAACATTGCTTGTCAGTCTATAAATCATTCTGCAGAAACAGAAAATTAGTGTCTCCTTAACAAAGTTACAGCTCACTTGCAACAGTGGTGATACACAGGAGAACTAAAGCTCTTCTTTCTTCTTCTTCTTCTTCTTCTTCTTCTTCTTTCTTCTTCTTCTTCTTCTTCTTCTTCTTCTTCTTCTTCCTTCTTCCCTCTTCCTCTTTTCTTCTTCTTCTCCCTCCCTTCCTCCTCCCCCTCCCCTCCTCCTCCTCTTCCTCCTCCTCCTCCTCCCCCTCCTCCTCCCCCCCCTCCTCCTCCCTCCCCCTCCTCCTCCTCCGTTTTTTGTTTTGTTGTTTTTTTGGTTGGTTGGTTGGTTTGTTTTGGAGATAAGAGTTTCTCTGTGTTGCCCTGACAACCCTGAACTCACTCTGTAGACCAGGCTAGCCTTGAACTCACAAGAGATCCAATTGCCTCTGCTTCCCAAGTCCCAGGATTAAAGACATACACCACCACCACCTGGCCATAATTGTTTTTACATTTTTTTTCAATATTTAGTTTTTACAATTACAAGTCATACTTGTTTTTCAGCTATTTTCCTACCTGGGTTACAAAGTGACAAAATGCCCAATCCTTTCATCAAAGTGTCAGCTTTATTTCAAAATAGAACTCATTTCAGTCTAACAATGGAAACAGCTTTATCCACCTAAAAGAGAAATAGCAGTCCTTTTCTTAGTCTGTAAATCCAAAAGGCATCTGCCCTCAGAAAAATACTAGGCACAATATTCCAAAATCAAACTGTTGTGTGTGACCTTTTAAAGGAACAAAAATCTATGCTTCCTACAAAAGGAAAAGGTAAAACCTTCAATTCATATTTAAGATTCTGAAATGACAATCAGGGTAAAGTCTAAAGTTAAAGAAAATCAGTCGCTGAGGAGAGACCAAAGAAAAAGAAATCATAGCTACTCCTATTTCAAATCAAGATAAAAATATTCAAGCTTGTTCACTTTCAGCTTCTTCTTACTGCTTAAAATCTATTTTCTCTCTAGAAATAATCAAAATAATCCTTTTGTGTATCTTTTAAATTCAAATTTCTATGTTCCTGTTATGCAGGAGTAATTTTTAATGCGATTATTTTAGGAATAGACTAGTTCCATTCATAAGCTACATCTAAACCTGAGAAGGGAAATGAGTTTTTTCCCTTCAACCTTAAAAAAAAAAGTTGATGAAAGAACAGCGTTGCCACGTCTTCCCCCTCCCCCACTCACGTAGTGGCTATTCCATCCCTCCAGAGTGCATTCCAAGGAAAAGTCCAAGAGCCATAGCTCTCGAATTAAGTCGAAACTGGCAGGTCCCTTTTAGTTTTTTAAAAATCATTTCGTAAAAGAGGATCCAGAAGCTTCTCCACTCCTTTCTAAGGAGGCTATTTCCTATCAACAACGGTGCAAAACCCCAAGAGTCCTCATTTGAGGAGGTTAGCTTAAGATGCTAGCGTCCAAAACCTGCCTTTGTACCAAATTCCCACACTTTAGGAGAAACTACCTCGTGTTTAATCATACTTCCCCACACTGAGCATCCATCTGGGGCCAACCACAAAACCCAGTTTAAAATTCTCACACAACCAGGGAAGGTTTGGCTAAAATGGACTGACTTTTCGACCCTGCAAGGGGAGGGGAGCGTGAGGGACGAAAAGGGAAAGGGGGTCTGGGTGAGCCGAACCAGTGGAGGTGGGGAAGATTGGAAACCCGGAGGAAAGGAGAGGGAGAGAGGAATACAGAGACGGGCGCGTGTGTTCTGAAGTGATTCACAGGGATGGAGAGGAAGGAAGAAGCCAGCTTCCCCAACTGTGTGAATGACAGCAACTTCTCAGCTAAACTCAGCGCCCCGGGCTATGTCTACTTGCTGAGACAGCACCGCGAAGCGCAACAGACAAGTTCAGTCCCAACTTCTGAGTAGATCCCACTTCACAGCTCCACTTTCCAAAAGTGAAAAGGAAAAGGGAGAGAGATCGAAATGCAGCGCCTCAGCCCCCGGCTGCAATCGCCGCCAGTTTTCTCCATTGCCACATGCTAACCATCTGCGGCTGGGGCGGCCCAGACCCCCGCCCGTCCGCCCTCGGCTTCCCTCAGCTTAGTGGGGAGGACGAGGTACCGCTGCACAAGTCATCAGGGAGGCTGGCTGCCCGGGATGGAACATTCAAGAAGGTCCTAGTGCTGGGGCGGGGCACAAGCCGCTGCAGCGGCTCCAGCCAGAGGCAGGACAGGGGGGGTGGGAAGGGACGGCGAGGGAAGCCGGGCGAGCAGCGAGGCGGCCTGGCTTCGGGGGTGCGGGGCCGAGGGAGACCCGGGGGCGGCTGTGGGAAGGGCTGACCCTCGCCTCCAGAGCGAGGGGACCCCGGCTGTCCGCGGGAACCTGGCATCGGACCCCAAGATCGGAAGAGCGCCTCACCTGGATAGCGGGCCGTGAGGAAGGCGACAGCTCGGCTCGGGTCGGTCCCGTCGCCAGTAGTCCCCACTAGGTAGCTCCCTGCCGCGCTCAGCCTGCTGGCGGTGCGACTGGGCAGCAGAGGGAGCCAGACGAGCCTTTTATAGTCCCCAACCGCGCCGGCGCGCCGAGAACGGAGCGGCCACAGCTCTCGCTACGTGCGCTCAGTCACACCAGCACCCGCGCCACTGCGCAGGCGCGCGCCGCCGGCCTCCCACCCATTCGGGAGTCGCCCAAGCCCGGGGTGTTCCAAGCCTAGGCTGGCCCACGCGAGGACGCAGTGCGCCTGCGCAGAGCTCCTGCCACGCCACGGTTACCGTAGTTACCACGGTTTTTTTTTGTCCCCCCGATTCCTTGTAATGATTTAGCGCCTTCATTTTAGGGTCAGCGGCAGTTCTCAGCCTTCGAAGCCACCGGGAAGGACAGTTCTGCAAAACTAGGAGAGGCTTATAAGACTGTAGGAAATAAAGTGGAGTTGTGAAGTGGGAAATAAGACCGTGTGTCCGGGGTGGCTGTCGGGGCTGTCTTGGCCCGTAGTGAGGTTTGCTTTAGTAAGCATCTTTTTACACTTCTGAACACAAGGATTTCGCTTAGTCTCCCATTCGCATATTTTATCGGTGACTAATAGGCTGCATTTGAGTGTCACCTGGGGTTAAATTCTAACCCACTCTTGTATAAAGTTAGATTTTAACTTCCCGGCATCTTGGTCTGCAAAGAAGGAAAACAATATTATTATCTGTCCCCTAGGATTGCTGTGAGAAATGAGATAATGAATGAAAAAGCACTTACTTAGCATATGCCTAGGATTCAGGAGAACTTGGAAACATATAATGGTGGTGGAGAGGGCGTGTGCCAGGATGTTGGTTTTTGAGCATTTACCTAGAGCGGAAAAGGGCCTTCGCTTTTATTACCTACACTCAAACAAACCAGCACAGAAACAAGCCCCAACAACAGTAAGTTTGGAGATGTGGCACAACAGCTAAGGTTTCAGTTCCCAGCACCATGCTGGGGGTGGCTCACAACATCCGGTAATCCCGGCTCCAGCAGATCCTACCGCTCTGGGCTTCCAAGAGCATCAGTATTTAAGCACACAAGACACATACATAGAGTTAAAATTAATAAAATTAAATCTTTAAAAAATACTATTGAGCACACTATATAAGTAAGGCACTAACTGTGTTTAAGCTTAGTCTAGTTTTGAAGAAGGAAGCAGTAGTAACTGGAAATAAAGACAATGCCGTAGATAATTTAATCCTTGTCAGTGAAAGAAAGGCTTTAACATTTGTTATTCATTTAAAACTGTAAAGTTTTCCTTGTTTGCTGAAGTATGGAACTGATTGTCACTTATCTGATACAGATAGACAAAGAGCTTCAGGCATCCGAAAGTAACAGCTTCTAGAGGTGTGGTTCTGTGAGTCTAGTGAGGGGCAGCAAAACCAAAAATGTTTTTGTAGGGAGATTTTGATTCTTTTACTATAATGACAATGCAGTTGAATTTTCCAGAGACTACAGCTCCTTTGTCATGGTTTAAGTGCACAGCATATCCCAACCAGGCCAGTAAGAGAATTTACAGAAAAAAAAAAAAAAAACAAAACAAAACCAAAAACCACACACACATCCCGCTAATACTCTTAAGATGTTTTTATTAAAAATGTTGTTCTCTTAAAGTGTAATATAATTGTTTTTAAAATGCACTAATACAGTTAATTTACATGTTTTTAAACTCCCACTGCAGTAAATGCTGCCAGATATGACCCATATAAATGCTCTTTTAATACTTAATATGTTTCAAAGGATGTCTCCAGGCCCTGAAGTCAGTCAGCGAAGCTTCAGTGCTGGGAATTCAAGTTGTCAGATCTCCCTTCCAAGATCCTAGGAGGGGTCTTAGCAATATGTCTGCGTGACCACACGCTTTTATAAACTTTGTAAAAGTAAGACAGTTTCACAGTTCTTGTTCACCCTCAGGAACTCTCCCTCTGCCACACTTCCTCTTGACTGAAGGTGTTGGAGTTGCTGGCAGGCATTTAAAATCTTCTGCTAAAATTGAACTAGGGTTACATTTGGTTTGAATTTAGGAAGGTTTATTTTCGTAGCCTGGAGTCTCTTCTATCTGTGGTTAGGATGTTGCCAGATGCCCAAGCTTCCAAGAATACTCTTCCCACCCGTTGGGCTGGCTCTCCCAAGATTATGAGAGAGAGGTTCAAGAGCAGACATCTTACATCGAATGTATGCTCATTCTAGAGTCAAAAAGAAGACGTGCTGTGGAATGTGTAGCTCCACAGAAGAGTGCACGTGTACCACCGCTGCCTGGCTGCTTGTTGTTTTTGTTTTGTTTTTAGAATCAGGGTCTCACACTATATATAGGCTAAGAGAGTGGAAGGTTATTATATAGCTGGCCTTGAAATTGTGATAATTCTCCTGCCTTATGTCAAAATTAGCAAGTTCCTTTTAATTTTTCTTTTTTAGATCGGTTCCTCAAAGGGGATCCAGCAGCTTCTCTAGTCCTTTCCGTGGGAGGTCTGCCCTCGGAAACTGACAGTGCAAAAATCCGAGTCCTCGCTCTGGATAGTCAGCTTAAGATGTTAGGGCTGGGAGGACAGCAATCGCCAACAATCCAGGCTGGATGTACGCTATTTCAAAGATTTAATAAAAGGAAGTTCTCTTCTGCCAGAATTTAAAGGACCTTCCAGCAAACAAGAGTGCCATCTGTTCAAAGAAATCTGACATGCCCCAAATATTTATTAAGTCATTAGAGTGAACAAACTGTTGGAGATGTCTCCAGATTTGATGGCAATCTTCAAAATGTTTATGATGTCATAAAGTAGTTAAAAACAGGGGTTAGAGAGATGGCTCAGCAGTTAAAAGCACTGGCTGCTCTTTCAAAGGACTTTGGTTTGACTCCCAGCTCCCACGTATACCCTCACGGCCTCTGTCACTCCAGTCCCAGGGGATCCAACACCTTCTTTAGGCCTCTAGAGACAACCAAGCATAAAAATCATGCAGACACTCATACTTTCTGAATGATCTCTATGGAAACTTGAATCGTTATCGCGTCTTAAGAGACAAAGAATATCAGGGGTAAAATCGTTAAAGAAAACCAATACAAATTTGTGCCAGGCCATGGATTTTAAAATCCTACTTTGCCAGGTGTAGTGGGCTCACAAATTTGAGATGTTTAAGTTCAAGATCACCTGGTTTCAACTGGCAAAGGCCTCAGGCTGTATCACAAGATGGCAGATGGCATCTCATGGTTGGGTACAGTGAGAGAGGGTAAAATATAGGAAGAAGGGAAGGAGGAGGAGGAAGCAGGTTGAAAGAGTTCTCTTAACACTGTTATACTGGGTTCTAAAACTCTAGTTCGTGACTTTGGAGGGACAAAATGTATCCCAAATGCACCACTAATGTTTGCTATTTTTGGAAGATATTTGTCTTTTGATTGCCCTGAAAAGATACTTCCTATTAAGCCTATGGCTACTCAGCCTGATTACCTCTGCTCTGCTAGAATGAAAGTGAACGTCACAGGGAAGATAGTAAAATGTCATGACCCCATCTGAATGTCCAGACACCATGCAATGCTGGACCAGCCTTACTGTAAACCTGCAAGAACTCTTCCTCTTGCATTTAAAGACGTCACCCAAAGTAGCTCATTGGTCAACTATTTTGGGAAGAGAATGCTTTGTGAATGTCATAACTATTCTTTGAAAAAGACTCTCTAGGAAGGATGGCTGCAATAAGCAGAGGAGATTTTAAAATAAATAGGCCAATAGCAACTCAACGTTAATCAAGTCTCAGAAAAAAGAATCCACCAGTGACAAGCTTCCTTGTTTTTAAAGTCAGTCAAATAAGAAGTCTCACTCTCAGCCCCGTGGCCGGGCATCTTGCTTCTAAGATGGAATCATGCTTGTAAGCGATCTACCCACTCCTACTTTTGAAAGTTGGGCAATCCCTACCTCCTCAAAATACTATTAAAAAATGGTGAATATGGTGGCCCCGGGTCACTAATGTGCTATGGCAGTGGGCAAGCATTTATCCATTGAGTATTTATTTGTCTTGATACAAGCTAGATTATGCTCAATGCCAGCTATGCGATTCATCTGTGATAGGTCGCAGACTCCTTCTAAGAAGCCAACAGCATACAAGATAAGGAAAAATACACACATTTTTAGAAAATATTTTGTATGGTGTGTTAGCATATACCTTTAATCCTAGTACTTGGGAGGTAGAGGTGGAGGGAAGCTCTGTGAGTTTGAGGCCAAGCTAGTCTATCTAGCAAGTTCCAGGCCAGCCAGGACTCTCCAGCAAACAAGGGTGCCATCCATTTGAAGGAATCCAACATGTCCCCAATTTCTTTTAAGTCATTAGAGTAAACAAACTGTTGGAGATGTTTCTAGATTTGACAGTAGTGAGCGTCTGTGAGTATATCCGTGTGTGTGTGTGTGTGTGTGTGTGTGTGTGTGTGTGTGTGTGTGTGAGAGAGAGAGAGAGAGAGAGAGAGAGAGAGGCACAGAGGCCAGAAGCATTGGATTACCATGAAGCCAGAGGTATAAGCGGTTGTGAGAAGCTGCATGTTGGCACCGAGTCTTCAGCTAGAACAAGCATGCTCATAAGCACTGAGCTGCCTCTCCAGGCCCCTTATGCATATTCTGATAAGTGAAAACATTAAGGAAATATCCAGGGGCTATGAGAATAGATAAGGGTCACAAGGAAACTGGCTCAAGAAGTGAGATTTAAACCCAGGCCTGAGAGTGAGAACGACTCAAAAAACGGTCTCAAAGTGGGAACCAGTGTATTTTTTGAATCATGTGACAAGAAAACCTTGGAACACTTGAGGAATCGAGAGGACTTCCGTATAGCTATAGTGTAGTAAAAAAGGAAGGAAGTCCTAGGAGAGATTAGAGAGGCATAAAAGGCTTATAAACATTGCTTTTTGGTGCTGGACAAGTATAATGAGAAGGCACTGAAGTATTTTCAGCAGCAAGTAGTATATTATTTACTTTCAACAAAGGAGAGCGTAAGAGGAGAGGCTTTTGGTGATGACATGTCTTGGAGCCCATCGGGATTGTTATGAAATAATGCAGCAGTGGGTGGAGGTAACGGAGTATCGGTTGGGTCCATGCCAAGGACCTGGTATAACGGAGGTTTATTTGGGGGAAGAAGGGGAATGAGGAGGACCTGGAGATGGGATAGGGGCAGACAGACCTGGGTGGAGCCACAAGAGCAGAGGAGGGTGGGGGGTGGTACAGAGAAGGACAGAAAGAGGCCGGCCAGGAACGCGTGGGAACAGAAAGAGAGAAAGAGTGTGTGTGAGAGAGAGATAGGCTAGCAAGCCTGCTTTTATAAGCCAGGCAACCTGCATCTGGCAGTGGCACAGGTTGTTAACGGTAGCTGGTGGTGACATAAGCTGTTGCTAGGTCCCTAAGAAGAGACTTTTGGAATCCTCTGTAAGCCAACAGGGGTCGATCGTGGGAGCAAGAGTGATGGGACCTTTCTGCCTTCTCTTGAAGGTCAAGAGATGGGGGATATTAGAGTTTAGCTGCAATGGGGAGAGAGCAGTAGCATCCTGGTACCCACGCTGGAATAGTGAGTTCACCACATCCATAGTGTAGCCTCAGGAGGAGCAGATGCCACTGTGGTGGCAATAACAACCCTAAAAAAAAACAAAACAAAACAAAACAAAACAAAAAACCAGTCACTTTCTAATACCTAGAACCTGTGTGTCCAAGTATGTGCAAATGAACTTTGTAACTATGGTTAAATTGAGGACCTTTGAGCTGGGAATGTGGGCCTGGCTTACCCCTGAAGTTAATCTGAATACAGAGCTTCTCAAGAACTGAGGCCCTTTCTAGCCAGAGTCAGAGATGGAGCAGGAAGGAAGGAAGCAAGGTCAGATGGGTGCTCTATTCCTGACTCTGTTTGGGGGCATGAGACAGACTCTAATTCTAGCCCATGCTGGTATGCAATCCATTGCAGACAGTCCTCCTGCCTCAGCTTCCCGAGTGCCAGGATTAAAGGCAAGATTAATATACCTGACTCTGCATGTGGAAGGGCACTATAAGCTCAGCAGCGTGGTAGCTTCTAGAAGCTGGAAAGACAAGGAACTGTATTCTCCCCAAGTCTTGGTAAGGTTTTGAAATTTTGTATCTAATGAGACTTGGGCTCGAGGTCTGGCATGCAGAACCTCAAGAGAGTCAGTTTGTATCAAGATACAAGTTTGTGGTAATCTGACATACCACCAATAAAAAGCTGACACTTTTGTGACCTTGACTAAAACAAGGGTTTCAGATGTTTCTGAAAGTTGTCAGTGAATTTCCTGCTATTCTGTCCTGGACACAAAAGTCATAACCAGGATTAACCTAATATTCTGGACAAGTATATGGGAGTTTGTGGGAACTAATGAGGAAAAGGACTCACAAAAGAAAATCCTTCAATAAGTGAGGCAGGAGGGTTGACACCTTGGACTGGGACATGTTATGTAATAATTGGGACCTGGCAGAATAGTGGTATCCACAACCAACATAAGGAAGTTAGCAAAGAGTGCCTCATTGCTGTGACACTGAAGGGCTGGACTCTAATTAATCATACTCAATTGGAAATGACAAAGGCTTTCCCAGGGATGACAGGCACTCTGACAGTTTGTCAATATGACACAGATTTCCACTACACAAATAGAAGCGGATCTAAATGCTAAAATTCTAGCCGATCTACTCACACACAGTCTTACTTAAATTTAATCCAACCAGGCATGATGGGTGCACCTTCCTGTAATCTCAGCTACTTCGGAGCTGTCAAAGATAAACTTCTAACGGGGGCTGGAGATGTAGCTCAATCGTCAAGCACTTGCTTAGCACACTTGAGTCCCTGGGCTCAATATCTAGTGATTAAGGAAAAAAATGAATTGGTGATTTGTTTTGCCTGTGTCTTAGTCAGTGTTCTCTTGCTGTGAAGAGGTACCATGACCAAAACAACTCTTATTAAAGAAAGCATTCAGTTGGGACCAGCTTATGGTTTCAGAGGTTTTGTCCATTGTCACCATGGTGGGAAGCATAGCAGTGTATACAGACCTGGTGCTGGAGAAGTAGCTGAGAGTTCTACCTCTGGATCTGCAGGCAGTGGGAAGAGACTGTCTACCTTAGGCTTTTGGAAACCTCAAAGCCCACCCCCAGTGGAAAACTGCCTCAACAAGGCCACGCCTACTCCAAAGGCCACGCCTCCTCCAACAAGGTCATACCTTCTAATCCTTTCAAATGGTTCCACTCCCTAAGCATTCAAATACATGAACCTATGGGAATCATTCTCTCTACAACCACCATAGGATGTAACTGCACAATTTGAATTAGCTGCATTCCTGCTCTTGGTTGTCATGGCAAGGTCACCTCACTAAGGCAATGATTAGTGTTATTCATCAAATGTGTTTAGGGTTTTTCTCTTCCCAGACACATCTGCTCTTCTTAATCATCTTTGAAATTAGTTGTGGCCAATTAATTTGCTTGTACGTGACCTCAAAGTAGCACATCCCTGAAGAGTCTCATCCAAGTATGGACAACAACTTCCCCATTCCCTGTGCTAATGGAAAGCCCTCCTCAGCTAACCTATACTCTGTATACTCTAGCACAGTGGTTCTCAACCTGTGGGTCAGGATCCTTTATGGGGATTGCATAAGACCATCAGAAAACACAGATGTTTACATTGTGATTCAAAATAGTAAAATTACAGTTATGAAGTAGCCACAAAAGTGATTTTATGGCTGGGAGAGGGGTCAGCAAACATGAGGCACTATATTAAAGGTATGCAGCGTTAGGAAGACTTAGAACCACTGCTCTAGCACGTCCCATACACACCTTAGCAGACTAACATACAACCGGGAGGGAGGCATGGGAAGGAGTGGCTGGACTCTCAGGTAAGGGTCTGACGACCCTTCCTACCCACTTCTTCGAGGAACATTGATAGGGCTGGCTCTAAGGTTTTCCGGAAGTTGTCCCAGCCGTGCTGAAGATGATAATAATGGATGTCATGCTCAGAGAACAGTGTTCCACAACACTCAGACTCAAACAAGCACAACCAAGATGAAGCTACCCATTCTGCCACTGAGCAGGAAACATGTAAACAATAAACAAATCCTAGAAGACAACAGGCTCTGCCTTGACAGTCCCTATTAGACATGACACTTGAGTTAAGGATAAAATTATACTAAGAATTATACCTGGGCACTGGAGTTTGGGGTTGTTTACAACTACAGCATCACCTTGTTTGATTTAAAGTTTCTTTTCTCTATTTTTATTTCATGTGTACGAGTGCTTTGCCTGTTGTGTATGTATGTCATGTGCATGCCTGGAACTGGTATGGTTTGTTGCAAACCATATATAGGTGCTGGGAACTGAGCCCTCGTCCTCTGTAAGACCACACTCTTAACCTCTGAGCCATCTCTCCAGCCCTACCTTGTTTGCCTTAACCTATATACTACACAAAGACAGATCATTTTAATTTACAAAACCCATTAGAGGAATTGTATTTATCAATCTTATTTTGCACCTGGAATATAGAAACTGCATTGCATGCCTAGTGTTTATTCCCTCTCCCACTATTAAGGCTTTCAATTTAGGTGTTAATTCCACTTCTTATTTAAAATGTCAAGGGAGCTGGAGGGATGGCTCAGTGGTTAAGAGCACTGGCTGCTCTTTCAGAGGTCCTGAGTTCAATTCTCAGATACCACGTTGTGGCTCACAACCATCTGTAACAAGGATCAGATGCCTTCTTCTGGTAAGTCTGAAGACAGCTACAGTGTACTCATATAAATAAAATTAATAAAATTTAAAAAAATTTAAAATGTCAAAGAAGCAGTTAGGTTGGCAAATGCCTGATAGTCCAGCACTTTGGAAGAGGTAAGATGGCAGCTGTTCTGTTTGATGCCAGCTTTGTACACAATGAGTTCTAGGTCAGGCAGGGCTACATAGTGAAACCCTGTCTTAGAAAACCAAAATAAAGAAAGAAGGGTTGTGGAGAGACATAATTGCTTCTATCTTTAAAAGGGGCATTGTGGGGGTGGGTCTGATGCTAAGGTCCTGTTCCCCAATTGGTTCTTGATCTGTCAAAGAAGCCATGGACCAATTACTGGGCTGAAGGAAGAGGCTGGACTTCTGGGTCCCGGGAGGCAAGCAGAGAGACGCAAGGGAGCAGAGTTTTATCATGCTTCTAATGGAGAAGGGTTGAAGAACTATGTGAAGTGGCCACATAGGCAACTCCTACAAGCAGGTGGTCAGGGGCGTTAGCAGGGGCTAGATGGGACTAGCCACTAAAGTTTAGGGCATGTGAGAAGTGTGGAGCTAAGAGCATAAGGGCACATTTTTTTTTTCAGGAGGGAGATAGTAACACCCAGCAATTGTGTGAGGAAGGCAAGTTGAAAAAGAACAACTGTGTGTGTGTTTTTTTATCCATGAATTCAAGGGAAGCTGAAAGGGGGTTTGTAGCTTGGCCCCTTCACAGAACAGCATAGGCAGGATAGCTAAAAGTTACATGCAACAGGACTGGGGTGCAATAACTTATAAAACAGTTTTTGAGCATATAAGACAGCTATGGCCACAAGATAACTACATCCGCTGAATTCCAAGAAGAATTAGAATACATGATTTAGACTTCAAAAGAGGAACCTGAAGTCAGCAGAAATTTTAATGAACAATTGACAGTAAAATGAAGGCAAGCTTCCTGACTGGTACTATAGACCATACCTCTGTACTCAGTTCCTAGGCCTCTATGATCAGCCATTAGATAAAGTCTTAATCGGGGTTACTATTACTGTGACGAAACACCATGATGACCAAAGAAACTTGGGGGGAAGAAAGGGTTTATTTGGCTTACACTTCCACATCATTGTTCACCATCAAAGGAAGTCAGGACAGGAACTCAAACAGAGCAGGAACCTGGAGGCAGAAGCTGATGCAGAGGCCATGGAGGTGCTGCTTATTGGCTTATTCCAACATGGCTTGCTCAACCTGCTTCCTTATAGAACCCAGAACCACCAGCCCAGGGACAGCATCACCCACAATGGGCTGGGCCCTCCCCCATCAATCACTAATTTTTTAAAAGCTCTACAGCCAGATCTTCGAAGGTATTGTCTCAACTGAGGTCCCCTCCTTTCGGTTAACTCACTGGTATCAAATTGACCAGCACCAATGGTATCACATTAATTTGGGAGATACAGTTTTGATGTGTAGAGTAGGCTAGCCTTAAACTTTCAACAATCCTACTGCTTCTGGCTCCGGAGTGCTAGGAAATAGGAATGTACCACACACCCCCAGCTGCAAATGCAACAGATTCTGAAAGGAGGATACCTATTCCCCTAAAAGGGAAATAGTGTTGTTAGAAGCATAATGCCTTCAACAAAATAGTTGTTAACATGATGAAATCTATTTTAATTATTTGTCGGTTCAACAAATATTTGAGCACATACCTGTGCTAGGACTTGGATCAGTGTTATAAACATGGTGGTGGTTATGTCATAGGCATGTTTGGAGTGTGGTGTATAACTAGTGTAATAGTCCTACAAGTCTCATTCCTCCTCTTGCATCAGGTTCTGAGGCAATGTAGCATCCTTCCTAAGAAGTCATGGATATTAAGTATCCAAGTTTTGTAGTTCCCAGGGTGGGAGGGAGCTCTAACAGCTGTGCCCAGGGGTGTAGAACATGCTTGTCACTTAACATTTTGGTGAAACTCAGTTACATTTGAGAAGAATGATTCTGTTAGGAACAGACTCTGACTCAGCAGTCTGAAAGATTTGTAGAGCTTGGCAGCTCCACGCATTCTTCCACCCAAATGAACTTATCAAGAGTTCAAACTCACCCGGCAAGAATGCCAGCAATCTCAGCCCTCTATCCAGTGAAGGGAAACGGAGTTTCAGAGAGGAAGGTGGCTCTTAGTTTGGAGGATAGAGTGAGAATCAGTGGGCTCGATGCCTGGTCTGCCCCTGAGCATGTAGAGGACTCCCTTTGTGAACTGCTCTCCTTTATGCTGAAATGTCTTCCTCCAATGGTTGCAACAGTGTGCCTTGTGCTAATAAGATCATGCAGTTCACATTTTGACCTTGGAAGATGTTCTTTGCTGTCCTGGCTTCCAGCTGAGTATCACTTTAATCTTGGTATTAAGCATTACGTCCTGTTTGGAGAGATAGTGTTGGGACAGAATCCACTGCGATCTGCCTTTAAGTGGGAATGTGGGGGTGGGGTAAGATGAACAAGGCCTTGATTCATAGTCAGTCTAGTTTCAAACTCTCCCTCTGCTGCCTCAAGAGAAAGGGGATTGATTACAGGTGTTTACCACCAGATTTGGTCCCGCATTTGCTTTTGAAGAGAGGCATAGGAGCCTCCCAGTTTTACCTTGTCATTGGCTTTGCAAGTGGACAGGGCTCTTTGCCAATGGCCTAAAGTTGTCCGACCCTCAAGTAAACCATTTCCTACTCCCATCTGCTAAGGGCTGTTCCTTGTTCCTTGTAACACAAAACAATATCCAGCAGTCTGCTTAAAGCTTAGAGAATAAGCTTCCAATTTTCCAGTGTGTGGTAGTGTTTTTTGTTTTTGTTTGAAACAGAGTCTCATGTAACTTAAACTGCCTTGGAATTTGCTATAGATGACCTTGAATTTCTGATCTTCAAGCCACTTCCTTCACAGTGCTGGGATTAGATGTGTGGGCCACCCCGCATGTGCATTTATGCACATCTAGGAATAGACCCCAAAGCCTCCTCTCCTGAGGCTACCAACTAAGCTACACCCCCAGCTATTTATGCCTTTCTTCCTAATGTTCCTTCCTGGAATTTATCAAAGACTGAATAAATAAGTTGTGATCCCATACTTGAATTATTGCTGTGAACAGACACCATGACCAATGTAAGTTTTATAAAGGACAACATCTAATTGGGGCTGGCTTACAGGTTCAGAGTCCATTATCATCAAGGCGGGAGCATGGCAGCATGGCAGCTTCCAGGCAGGCATGGTGCAGGAGGAGCTGAGTTCTACATCTTCACCCAAAGGAAGCCAGGAACAGGCAGCTAGGAGGAGGGTCTCCAAGCCCTCTCTCACAGTGACACACTTCCTCCAACAAGGCCACACCTTGTAATAGTGCCACTCCCTGGGCCAAGCATATGCAAACCATCACACCCACTTTATCTGTTTGCACACACACACACACACACACACACACACACACACACACACACACACACACACACACACACGAATGCTGTAGGTTTTTATGGCAGAGACAGTTATCCATCAATGGGTCTCCAGCTCTAGCATGACACTTGGCACGGGGTAGACTTCAGTAAGTGTCTGCTCAGTGAATGAATAGTCATATACATATTTTAAAGATTTATTTATTTATTTTATGTATATGAGTACACTGTTGCTATCTTCAGACACAACAGAAGAGGGCATCAGATCCCATTACAGATGGTTGTGAGCCACCATGTGGTTGCTGGGAATTGAACTCAGGTCCTTTGGAAGAACAGTCAGTGCTCTTAACCACTGAGCCATCTCTCCAGCCCGAATAGCCATATTTTTAAATACACGGTTGTCTTTCTTTAACCATCGAAAGGCTAGGTTGGAATTCAATGACTTGAGGCTCAGTTCATGCTCTTACTACTTCAGAACCCCAGCTGGTGGCACACACCTTCAATCCCAGCACTCAGGAGGCAGAGGCATGTGGATCTCTGAGTTCAAGGCCAGCCTGGTCTACAGAGTGCATTCCAGGATGACCAGGGCTACACAGAGAAACCATGTCTTGAAAAGAAACAAGCAAAAACAAAACATGAAAGCAGAAGTGAAAACAAAGAAAAAATCAGAACTTGGAATCCTGTGAGGGTGCCTGGTGAGGTAGCCCAATCACAGTGATATGCGGTACAGAGCTGAGACTGCAAACCATTCCACAGTGCCCTCTTGTGGTGCCGTGCCATGGTGGCCAGATGTCTCCACTCACACTTCCATCTAACAGTTCAACATCAAAAGCAGTTACGGCAGAAACTCACACAGGGCAGGAACTTAGAGGCACAAGCTGATGCAGAGGCCATGGAGGGTGCCGCTTACTGTCCTACTCCTCAAAGCTTTCTCAGCCTACTTTATTATAGCACCCTGGACCACCAGCCCAAGGGTGGCACAAAACACAGCGGGCTTGTCTATTTCACACACTAGTTATGAAAATGCCCCACAGGCTTGCCTACGATCTAATCTTAGAAAGGCGTTTTCTCTATTGAGGGTCCTTCCCCTCAGGTGACTGTAACTTGTATCAAGTTGATGTAAAACTAGCTAACACAGGCACACAAGTTCACACAAAAGCCACACCACAGCACCATGTGTGTGGTTTTGTGTGTCAACTTGACACAAGCTAAAGTCATCTGAGAGGAGGAAATCTCAGTTAAGAAAATGTCTCCCTAAGAGTAGCCAAGCCTGTAGGGCATTGTCATGGTTTGAAGACACTTGGCCCAGAGAGTGACACTATTAGGAGGTGTGGCCTTGTTGTAGTAGATGTGTCACTGTGGGCATGGTCTTAGACCCTCATTCTAGCTGCCTGGAAGCCAGTCTTCCCCTAGCATCCTTCAGATGAAGGTGTGGAACTCTCAGCTCCTCCTGCACCATGTCTGCCTGGATGCTGCCATGTTCCCGCCTTGATGATAATGGACTGAACCTCTGAACCTGCAAGCCAGCCCCAATTAGAGTTGCCTTGGTCATGGTGTCTGTTCACAGCAGTAAAACCCTAAGACAGGCATTTTCTTAATTAGTGATTAGTGGGTTTAGTCAATTGTGGGTGGTGCCATCCTTGGGCTAGTGATTCTAGGTTCTATAAGAAAGCAGGCTGAGCAAGCCAGTAAGCAGCACCCTCCATGGCCTCTGTGTCAGCTCCTGTCTCCAGGTTCCTGCCCACTTGACTTCCTGTCCTGACTTCCTCCAATGATAGACAGTGATCTGGAAGTGTATGCTGTTTCGTCACAGCAATAGAAACCCTAACTAAAACATCACACATCAGACGCATTGGCATACATGATCACATTCGAGCCCTGAAGCAGTGCCATGCTTCATCCATGTGGGCATGCATGTTCACAGGTGAGCCTTGTCATCCATAGTACTGGGACACCAGGGCATTCTGTGGTGCTATGGGCATGCTGCGTGTTTGCATGTGGAGCATGTCAGGCACAATGGCATGGCAGCAGGGACATGCTATAACAATGTGGACATTCGTGTTCACATGCAAGCTGTGCTGTGGTGCCATGCTGCAGCATCGTGAGCATACAGGTTTACATTCAGCCTGTTAAGCAGCAACATACAGAGGCAGCATGGGGGCACATGTGGTCACATGCAAGAAGTACCACAGCATCATGCCATGGTGGTATTGTCACACATGACTACACACAAACTCTATGATGGCAATATTTCTCAGTGACAAGGTATCTGTGTTCACAAACAAGTCCTCTTACAATGTCATATATGTGTGTTCATGTGTGAGCTATGCCATCAGTGGTGATGACATGCATGTTTACAAGTGAGCTCATGTAATACAGTGTAGCAGCACTATCATGCTTGATCATGTGTCATGACACTATGTTACAGTGGCATTTGCATGCTTGGTCAAATTCAAGTTGTTCACATACATGACATTCGAGGGAATCTTATAACAGCAGTACAGGCACATGTGTTCCCACTGCCATGTCATGGAATCATGTTATGCTTTGTGTCTGAATATGGTTGTCCAAACATTCATGGTAAGATGCCACAGAACATGTTGGGTATGATCATACGTGTTTATGTCACTGTGGCCTGGTGCCTTAGCATGTAAAAATATGTATGCATGCTGCTGCAGCACAGCACTGCAGCAGAGCTCACATAGCTAAATATGCCTGTCTTCACTTCCACAGCTTGGTGCCATGAAGTGACATATAAACATGTGTGCTCACACCACCACCATGTGGCATGGCTAATAGGCCATTTTGTGTGACACTATGGAATAATGTCATGACTCACACATGAACATGCATGCCCATGCCTTCATGGCAGGGCTCATGTGTGAACATTAATTCCTTATGTCACCACAGCAACTGCTGAGTGGCATCCTGGGTGTGATCATGGAAGCCCACACCACCATGGCATGGCACGTTAGCAGGCCTTGCATGTGAACATGAATACTGACACTGGTGTGGCATAATGTCATGGCACGGTTCATGGGTGAATACATATGCCCACACTGCTGCGACACTCCATCATGGCACAGCCCATGTATAAGGATGTGTGTCTATTTTTCTGTGGCATGGTAACCTGGAATGGCCCACATGTGACCATGCATGCTCATACCACTTTAGCATGGCACCACAGCATATAGCATACATGAATACACATGTCAACATCACCATGCACAGCACCTTGGCATACTTCATGTATGAACACACTTTTCCCCTGCCATCACATCATGTTGCCACAGCATGACTTGTATGAGAACATGGCACATGGTCATGGCCCGTCTCACATATGAAAAAGTATGCCCATTCCTTTAAAGCACAGAACCTTGGAATGACTTTGTGACATGGGTTAGTGTTTGAACATGCATGTCTAAGCCACCAAGGCATGGTGCACCCTTCATGTTTGAGCAGACTTGTTTCAGCTGCTGAGGCTTGGTGTCACACAATGGCTCAAGTAGAATTACATGTGTTCACACAGCCACAGAAGGGTGCCTCATAATAGCTCATGTGTGATCTTATATGCCAATGACACCATGCCAATGACACTGTGCTGCAGTGGCATACACATGTGTTAACATGTATGCCCACAATGGTGCAGCACAGCACCACAACACAACTCACGTGTTACACACACACCCACAATACTATGGCATGGTGCTGTAGCAGGGCCCACATGTGAACACATGACATGATGTCACAATGTGGCTCACATTCGAACATTTATGCCCATGTTGCTGTCACATGGTGCTGTGGCACAGCTAGTGTATGAATGTAGGATGATGTCATTATGCAGGAGGCAGGTCCAGGATAAGGCGAAAGCCATCATTGGATGAAAAGGAAGGGTAGGCAGGGAAAGGTCTAGGAAGGAGAGGATGAGGAAGAGAAGGAGGAAAAGCGAGAGATCAAGATGGAGTCTACGGAGAAGCATGGTTCGGATTTAGGTGAACTAGATCAATTTTATCTTGTCTAGATGAGTAGTTTATATTGTTATCAATTGGCAGTGAATTTATTGTGTGGATGAATTGTGTGGAGAATTTAACATGTAAATCTTATGGCTAAATTACAAGTTTCTGGAACTTTGATTTTACTGGGTTAAAGAGGACAATGTGTGAAAGAAATGGCTGAGAGGCAGCTGGAGCATGCGGATCCGGTTCTGCTATGCCATGTTGCCATGCTTCAGTTGTGTGACCACACATGTTCACACATGAGTCATGTTGTAGCACCATACAATGGGTACATGTGTTCACAAGGGAGACATATCACAGAACCATGCCACAATGGCATCTACACTTACATATGAGCAGTGCCGTATTGCTGTGCCTTGGTGGTTTGCATACGTCTGTGCACACATGAGATGTGCCATAACACCATGTTATGCAGCACTGGCATACATGATCATACATGAACTGTGCTGAAACATCCTGCTGGGTGTATGGGCATACATGACGAGATGTGCCACATGAACATCCTGCAGCAGCATTGACATGTTTGATCACATGTGATCTCTGCCTTTGCTTCAGCATCATGCCACAGTAGTATTTGCCGGGAACCAAGCACGCTCAGTCTCAGGAATTCTTCTCAGGAATGCTCTGCTCATTATATGGCCCCTATCTTCTCAGGAATGCTCTGCTCATTGTATGACCCCTATCTCCAGGAAAATTAAGCTAGTTACAGCCTCCGGCCTTGGGACAGCTAGCCAGTTGTCTGTTCCTATCAGTGTATACCTGCAATATATGGTTTAGGGCTATAGGGAGGGTGGGGGCAGTGATGGATCATCCTGAGTAGCCTTCCCGCCTGCTTGTCTTTATAAGCCGCTGTTTTTCCAAATAAACTTTGAGAGCTTGTTCAGAACACAGACTTGCTCTCCTTCTTTGCGCCTCCTGTCCCCCATTCTTTCGCCCCCTCCCAGGTCCACTCTGAAGCCCCACTGGCCTGGACAAGTATTGCCACATATACTACTATGTAAAACACTCTGTGGCTTCACGCTGTGGCAGCAGAGACAACACTGCCACCTGCTGGCCTGGGTACAGTTAAGCATGCATAGTATGTTCTAGCTCTGGCATGTTTGCGTGCCTGCTGTGCCCCAGCATGGGTACATGATGGAACATGTGGGCTCATTTGTACCCTATGTCCAGTGCCATCAGGTGGTAGAACAAGCATGGCTGTTAGTGTCCACTGTCTCCCAGTGTCATGCCACAAGCACCTCTGTTCAGCACATGCTGTGCACCGTCACCTGGTGACATGTCATGCCAGTTCATATACCTGCCATGTCCCGTCGCTGCCATGCAGGGTAATGGGCATAACTCTCCATGGCTGCTGTGTCTCAGTGTTGCCACCTAGCAGCACAACACACCTGTTCACTCGCCTGTTGTGTCCCAGTGGGTGTGCAGGGCTGTTTACACACTTCCCGTGTCCACTGCCTCCTCGTGCTTGCTGTATGCAGAATGCTGGGCAGATGCATGGGTGGGCACACTTGTTTGCATGCATGCTGTGTGCCAACCTCGCCACGTGGTGGGACAGGCATACTAGTTTGCATGCTTCCATGTCCAGCACCTTTATATGGTGGTATGGGCACACATGTTTGTGTGCCTACTGTGTCTGTACTGCCCCCTCCTCCCCCTGTGGCACGGAAATGCCTGTTCTCACACCTTCTGCCTCCCAGCACCATCACCTGGTGATATGGGCATCTCATGTGTCCCAGTGCCACCACCTGGCATCATGCAAGCAGCTTATTGTCCAGCTCTGCCATGTGGCCATGCAGACGGTGTTCTACAGTGTCTCTGCAATGCTACATAGAATGTCACAACATGGGCACGCCTAGTTGCACACCTGCTGTGTCCAAGTGATGCCATATGGCTGTGCAGTCAGGCTTGCCTTCATGCCTGCCCTGCCCTGCACCACCAGATGGCAGTGTGGACACATCTGTTCGTGTGCCTACTATGCCCCCATGGTGCCACTTGGTGGCATAGGCAGGGCTGATCACATGCCTTCTGTGTTCAAGCCAACAGCACCAGGAGGAATGAGCACATCTCTTTGCACAACTATATGTCACAGCACCTCCACATGGTATGCATGTTTGCCGATGGGCTGTGCCCCAGTCCTGCCAGCATGTGTCCCAGTGCCACCGTCCAGATTTCAGCATACTTGTGCACCTTGACATGTCTCAGCATGGCCCCACGGTGACATAGGCATTCCGCTTACATACTTTCCATATCCTGTACTGCTGAATGGCAATGGAGGCTCCCACACCTAGTCCTGGCGGCACAAACACGCATGTTTGCATACCTACTGTGTCCCGTCACTCCTACATGACGATGCAGGCATGTTTGTTTGTGTATCTGCCACGTCTCCCTGCCTACACATGTTGGGACAGGATCACCTATTTGATTGTCTGACATGACTACCGCCACTGCCGCCGCCACCATGTTGCAATGTGGATACACCCGTTTGTGTGCTAGTGGCTTTGCATGCCGGCTAGGTCCAAGGCTACCACTTGGTGGTGCAGGCATGCTCATTCCCTTCCGTGTAACACTCCTATATGTCAGCACAAGCTGCCAGTTTACACACCTATCCTGCCCCACCAGTGTAACACAGTGGCACAGCATGATGGCTGTTCATGCCTGTCATGTTCCACTTCACAGAACCAGCATGAGTGTGCACACGCCATGTCCCAGTTCTGGCATGTGGTAGCACAGGCACAATGTTGGCACACATGCCACATCCCAGAGCAACCGCACGGCGGGTCAGGCACACCTTTTGGCTCTCCTGCCACGTCCCATTGTCATGTGGTGAAGCAGGACTATTTCCACATCAGCTTTGACCCCCACACTGCCACTGGGTGGCAGGGTCACGCCTGTTGGCCCTCATACCCTCAGGGTGGCGCAGAGCAGCTGTTTGAGCACCTGGCCTGGCTCAGTGTCGCCATGTTGTGGGGCAGGCATTCCTGTCTTTGTCTCAGGAATTCCATGTGGCTTTGGAAGAGAGCGTGCTGCTGTCCCAGTGCTGGCTCATGGCTGCAAAGGCACACCTGCATGCACCTCCTGTCTTATGATGCCAGACGGGGGCACAGGCATCTCCGACACATGTTTACATTCCTGTTGTATCCTAGCTCTACCACGTGTGCCTGTTTGCACGTGTGCTATGACCCAGAGCTGCCACGTAGCCGCACAAGCATATGTGTTCCTCTCTCCTATGTTCCAGCCTACCACATGGCCTCTACCACATGCCACTTTGCACATATGTGATGATAGTGCAACGTGGTGGTACAGCACACCTGTTTGCACACATTTCATGTCCTAGCATAGCTGGCACATCTGCCATGCCCCATGCCACCGTGTGGTGGCCCAGGCATGCATCTTTATGCTTACTGTCTCCCGGTGCTGCCAGGGCCACCAATTCACATACATCCTGTGTGCCGGGGCCACCACCTGGTGGCAGGGCAGATCTGTTCATGTGCCTGCCATGTCTCATGTCCCTTATGTGTTTGTACTTGTTGTTTCCCAGCACCCATCCCGGCAGCCTAGGTACTGTGTCCAGATGTGAGATGTATCCCAGTGCTGGCATGTTGTGGCACAGGCTCACCGAGTTCCAGCACCACCACTTGGTGGCAAACATACACCAGCCTGCCCACCCTCAGTGCCCTGCAATGCTTTTGCAGTGAGGTAGTGTAGCCACTCCTGTTTGCACACCTTCTGTGTCCCAGCAGCCTGCTAGCACGGGCGTGCCTGTTCACACAAGGGCTGTGTTGCACGGCAGTGTGTCACTCCCGTTCTCACACCTGCTATGTGCCATCTGGTTGTGTGTGTCCTCCTGTTTGAGTGCCAGTACTGCCTCGAGGTGACACGGGACTGATGCTGTGTCCTGGCACTCATCTCGGGTGGCACAGGCATGGGTATTTGCATGCCAGCGGTGCCTCAGTGGTACTACATGGTGATACATGGCAATGCCTGCTGGTGCCTCTGCCAGTGTCCCAACACTGCTATGTCTGGATTCACTGACTCGCGCCTGCTGTGTCCCAGCGCTGCATTAGGTAGCATGGCATGTCTTTGCACTCATGCCGTGTCTCAGTGGCGGCACTGGCATGCGTGTTCTCATATGAAGGGCTGAAGATGTGGGTCTTCCCTCTCGTGTGGCTTGTTGACTGAATCGATCCAGTGGGAGCGGGACGTGGGGAGGGAAGGGGTCTGTGTGTGTGTGTGTGTGTGTGTGTGTGTGTGTGAGTGTGTGTGTGTGAGTGTGTGTGAGAGAGAGTGTGTGAGCCCACTGGGACCAACTATCAGGAGACAAATTGACTTTACTCAGAATGATTCAAGGCTTTTAAGGTTTTGGGGGACTGAGGGTAGGAATGTCCAGGATGGGCAATGGTCATTGGCTGAGGGCTTAGGGCACCAGATGCCTCATTAGCATGGGGAAGCATTTCAGAAATCTCAGGATCTCAGGTATTAGCTGAACAGGCTTTATCAGGAGAAAGGAAGTTGATCCTGTAATCAGACTAAGGCTATGTGACGTTCCTCAGGTAGAGGTGTGTGTGTGTGTGTGTGTGTGTGTGTGTGTGTGTGTGTGTGTGTGTGTGTGTTTGGGGTGGGGTGGTGATTAGAACTCTCTAGACAAGGTCAGAAAAGGAAAAGCCCTGTGAATGAAGGGAGTCTCCCATTACCTGCCGACCCCAGAGGCTATTCAGTCAGTGGTGGACTTCGACCTTGATTAGAAGACTTTTCTCACAGGTACACATGTTTGTACATCTTCCACGCCCTAGCACTGAAATGGGGGTGGCCTGACCAGGCATGTGCTGTGCTGAGACCATTTGCATGCCTGCTGTCTCAACATAGCCACGAGGCAGCCTGACCTTGATGCGTTGAACATAGCAATGTTCAAACATAAACATGAGCCCAGAAAACATGTCACCACATGACAGGCTGTGAACACCTGTTTTCATGCCCGTGTGCCATGCAGTGATGGGGCAGACCTGTTCACACACGTGTCATGTCCCTATGATGACATATGATGGTGTATACACGTATGCACCCACCTGTCCTGTGTGCCATCAGCAATGCATGTTCACCTGCCCACACTTGCCAGCACTGCCACCTGGTGGCATAGGCTCACTTCTTAATTCCAGTGCTGTGTCCAGTGCCATGTACAGTGTTGACCTTCCTGTTCACATGTCTGCTCTGCCCCAGAGTCACCATGTGATGGCTGGGACATGACATGTCCCAGCCTCAGGTGGCAGTACCTGCACACCTGTATGCATGTCTACCATGTCCTAGGGTTGTCACGTGATGGCCCGGGAATGCCACTTCTTCCCAGGCCGTGTTCTTACACTGCTGTGTAGTGGCCTAGGCAGGCATGTTTTCACAGTTGCCGTGTCTCATTCCTACAATGTGGTGTGGGCATGTCTGTTCACACACCATGTGGTGGTGAATCACACCTCTCCACAAGCCTGCCGTGTGCCAATGCAGACACGAGCTTGTGTGGGCATCCTGATTGCACGTGTACTGCGTCTCAGCGTGATGCTGCAGTCATGCCTGTGTATACCTGCAATGTCCCAGCAGTACACTGGGCGTTCTGTGCATGCCTGTTTACACATGTGACATGTCCCAGAGCACCCACACATGGGGACATGAGCAGGTTTGTTTACGTGTCTACCAAGTCCCAGTGCCACCATGTGTCAACACGACATACCTGTTTGTATGCCCCATTTCTGCACCTGGCAGTGTTGGCTCACCTGTTTGCACAACTTCCATGTCCAGGTTAGCACCTTGGGTGACGTCCCAGTGCCATTATATATAAGTGAGACATTGCCTTTTTCTACCCCTGCCACATTCCACATGCCACTGAGCATGGCTTGGGTTTACCTGTTTGCAAACTTGACATGTCCACCCACTGCCACATGAGGTCTGGGCACACCTGCTCATGTGCCTGCTGTGTCTCAGGGCCAAACCCTGATGGCATGGGTTCATTTGTTGACATGCTCGTCCTGTCCCAGGATTACCACATGGCACCCAGGGCTCACTGTTGGCATGCATTACTTCCTAATGCCACCACATGACACTGTTTGCCATATCCCAGGACTGCTGCTAGGAGGAAGCCTGGGCCTGCCTGTTCACACTGGGGCTGGGTCCCACCGCCATCATACATTGACATCACACCATGCTAGATCCACGTGTGGCCACCGGGCAGCACAGCCATGCCTGCTCACACTCCGCACCTCTGGGTGTTGCCTCGGGCTTGCCAGTCTACCCCCCTGCCATATCCAAGCGCCATGATGGAGCAGTAAAGGCCACGACTGCATGCACACACTGCATGCTACGCAGTGGTCTGGCCACGCCTGTTTACAAGCCTGCTGTGTTTCACTACTACCACAGGATGGCACGGGCAAGCCTTTTGGCAACCATGCCATGTCCCAGTGATGCCACACGGTGGTGCAGGCATGCATGGTCACACACTTTACATACCTGTCGTGTCCCAGCATCGGCCCTTGCTGGTGCAGGGCCATCTATTCCCACACCAGCCCTGTCTATTGCTATATGGTGACCTGGGCCTGCATGCTCATATGCCTGCTATACCGTGGTACCAGCCTATGCCGGCCTGTCTGAAGACTCCCGTTTGTATGTCCACTGTGTCCCCGCACCTCTGTGTGGTGATACAGGCGCAATTGTTTGCATGACTGCAGAGTGCAGCGTTGCCACTGGGTATTACGGACATACCTATGCATGCACTTGCTGTCTCCTAGTGCTGCCACATGGTGGCACAGGCATGCTTGGTATGGTGCCTGCCATGTGAACACATGTTTGCATGCCTACCATGTTCCTGCGCTGATTATAGGATCATATCTATGCTTATCCCAACACTGCCACGTCGTAGCGCATGCACGTCTTGTTTGCATGCCTGCCACATCACAGGGCTACTACATGGAGGCACAGGCATGTCTGAATACACACCTGATAGTCACACGCATCACCATGAGGCAGCCTAGGCTGGCTTGTTCACATGAAGGCTATGTCGGTTTCCATCGTGCGGCATCCTGTGAACAGCACCCTTTTGCATGCCTACCGTATGCCAGTGCTGCCATGTGGTGGCACGGGCATGCCGGTTTGCACACCTACCACGTTCCAGCACTACTGTGTAATAACCTGAGCATACCTATTCACATGCCTGTCATATACCAGGGCCACCACATATTGCCCTGGGTTTTCCTATTTGCATGAGTGATATGTTCTAGACCTCTATGTGGCAGCCTGGAACTCACTGTCCACAAGCCTGCCATGTTCCAACACCACCATGTCGCAACCCAGGCATGACTGTGTATATAGATGGTGCATATACCTGTTGTGTCCCAGCATGGCCTGGGCTAGCCTGTTCACACGTATGCCATTTCCAAGTGCTGCCACCTGGTGGTGTGGGTTCACTACTCTCTACACTTGTTAGTTCTGCACCATCGCGTGATGGCAAAGGCTTACCTGTTTGCTTGCCTGCTATGCCAAAACTCCACCACATGGTGACACTAGCATGCTAATTTGCACACCTGCTGTGTCCCTGGGCTGCCACACTATGACCTAGGTATGACAGTTTATACATGTTCCACATCCCGCCTGTGCGGGAGGCTCACCTGTTGGCACAGTTGTTGTGTCCCACTGCTGACACCTGGTGGTGCTGGCTGGCCTATTTGCACACCTGTGTCCCAGTGCCTGTGCTGTGTCCCAGTTCATGTGGAGATGTGGTCGTGTCTATTGCATCCTTGTTGTATTCTGTGTAGGGCAATCGGACTGTGTACAAGAGGAACGGGCATGGGACGGGTGAGGTGGAGCATGTTCAAACCCCGCAAATCTCAGAGTCTGAGACGGCAGAAGTAGAACTACTCCCTCCCTATCTCCATGCCTGCTTTGGGGCACATAACTGCAACCCCCAACTAAGATGATCACCGGTAGTTGGTCACGTAGCACAGCACCCAGAATTCTTCCCCCCATGCAAACAGAGCACCACCAGCATCTTAGCCTCAGTCAATAGAATGTATT
The DNA here is from genome assembly GCF_011064425.1 of Rattus rattus. NCBI lineage: Eukaryota > Metazoa > Chordata > Mammalia > Rodentia > Muridae > Rattus > Rattus rattus. Next base: position 24,044,147 of record NC_046171.1, on the reverse strand, counting down.
TACCCCCCATATTATCCCCGCCAGGGCTCATATAATCCCTGTCTGCATGGAATAAAGTGCACACACCATTTCATCTAGGATCATCTGAGACTGGCTGCTTTTACTGAGCTGTAACACTTGAAAGAGGGCTGTCTCTCCCAAGCACCCATCATTGGACCCTGGACCCACCTGCCTGGCCAGGCTCCCATTGCTCGCAGAGGCTCGCATCAGAGCGCTGGCTGCCAGCATCGCAGCCCCTACATGGGACCCAGGACTCTGACCATCGGCCCTATGCTGGCCACCAAAACCTCTAATCCCTTTCTAAGAGCTGGAGCACATCCAGTATTCCTAGCTGGACCAGAGCCCTACGGAACCAGTTTTATAGACTCCGCTTCACCCTCCCGTGTCTTGCATACAGCAATGTCTGACAGCCCAGAGGGAAGGGGCAGACTGCAGACTCCACGCATTCTGGCCTTTGCCCTGCCAATGTGAGCCGGTGTATCAGCATCCTACTAGAGAGGTAGAATCCCGGACGGCACTTCTGTACTACTGTGTGTGCTTGTTCTTGCCATGTTCCAGTGTCACCTTGTGGTGGCATGGGCACCCCTGCTGTGTCCCTGCACTGCCATGTGGCAGCCTGAGCATGCCTGTGCACACACCTCACACAAGCCACATCTGACACCAATGCACACCTGTTCACAGCTGTGCCATGTCCCGGTGTGGCTACACGGCAGTACAGGCATGTATGATCTCACTCCTGCTGTGTACAGGTGCCACCGTTTAGTGGAATAAACTCATATATTTGTATGTAAGCCATGTCCCAGTGCCACCATGTGGGTGCACATACATGCGTGTTTGCAAAATGTCGCATCCCAGCCCCACCATGTGGCAGCCTAGGCGGGCCTGTTCACATGCATGCTGTGTCAGTGTCCGATGTGTGGCAGCCTGTGAACACCTGTTTGCATGCCTGCCTTGTCCCATGTGCTATGCTATGTGATGGCACAGGCATGTCTGTTTGCCCATCCACCATGTCCCCATGACATGTGATGGTATCTGCTCCCTCTGGTTCCGTGTTCCCACACAGGACTACCTGTTGACATGACTGTAGTATCCTAATGCTACCGCCTGGCCCATCTCTTCATACCAGGGTCTTGCCGTGTCCAGTGCTGCCATACAGCAATGTGGGTTTCCCTGTTCACACGCCTGCCATATTGCAGTGCGAGTTCACCTTTCCATACCTGTGACGCGTCCTACCACCACCACAGAGCAGTGCCTGCATACCTGTATGCATGCCTGCTATGTCCCCGGGCCACTACATGGCAACCTGAGCATACCTGTTTACATACCTGCCATGTGGTGGCCTGTCAGGCACATTTGTACACTCGTTTCATCTCATGTACACAACAAGGCAGTGCACACACATTTCTGTGTGAGTGCATGCTGTTTACTACTGCTAGCACTCGGTAGTGAGGGCGTGCCTATCCACCTACCTGCCCAATCCCATTGCCACCATATGGCCACACAGACCATCCTGTTTGTGTGCCTGTCATTTCCAAGCAGGGCTGCATGACAGCGTATCACACCTTTGCATGCACCTGGGCTGTCTTAGAACAGCCAAGTGGTGGTCTGGGAATGCCTGCATGTCCCCGTGCTGCACCTAGCATCAAACACACACACGCACACCTGTTCACACACCTGCTGTGTCCCAGTTGTGATCCTGGCATCATACACACACACCTGTTCACACACCTGCCATGTCCAAGTGTTCCACTTGGCATCACACACACACACACACACACACACACACACACACACACACACACACACACACACACCTGTTCACATATGTGCTGTGTTCCAGTGCCAACATTCTGTGACACGGGCAGGCTTGTCCACATGTCTGCCGAATCCCAGCACCACTGTGTGGCAGTGTGACCGCACCTGTCCTCACACATGCTGTGTCCCATTATCAGCACCTGGTGGTGCTGGCTCTCTTGTTGGCACACTTGCTGTGTCCCAGTGCTGGAAGCTTTCTGGATGGTCATGCCTGTTCACCATGTCCTAGTGCTTCATTGTACAAGTGTGGGGATGCCTGTTTGTACCCCTGTATCCCTGTGCCACCTTGCAATGCCTGGGGATGCCTGTTTGCAAACCTGCCATGTTCCGGCACTGCTACATGTCAGCCTGGGCAGGGCTGTTCACAAGCCTGCGATGTCCCAGGGCCACTACATGACAGCCTGGGATTGTGTGTTCACACGTGTGCCATGCCCCAGCATCACCACGCCTGGGCTCATCTGTTTCTATGTGTGCGAACACACGGCAGCCTGGGCATACCTATCCATCCGTACATATATATGTCTTATCCAGCACTGCCATCCTGCTCAATGGGCACACCTACTCACATGTGTGGCAGTCCAGTGCTGCAAGTAGTGAGCCCTGGGTATATCTGCTTGCATGCCTGCCATGTTCCAGCACTGCCACATGGTGGCATCGACTTGCACGTTCATACCCATGCTGTGTCCCAGAGCTGGCACGTGGAGCACAGACACGTGCTTGTCATGTCTCACTGCCACCAAGAGGTGGCAGTGGCACACTTGTTTGCAAGTGCTATGTTCCAGTGCTGCCACCTCATAGTGAGGACATACCTGTTCACACCAGTGCTGCGTCCCAGTGGATGCATCCACTGGCGCTTCACCCACCCCATCACACCACTGGCGCTTCAGTTAGCCCACCTGCTGCATCCTACAGCCACCATGCTGTAACATGGGCACACACGTTCACATGTCTACTGTGTCCTAGGCCAAAATGTGGTGGTCTGGCTACCCCTATCTGGACATCTTCCTTGTCTCAGGGTTACCAGGTCATGGCTGCTGAGCAAGGAAGGAAGGTAGGAAGGAAGGAAAGAGGGAAGGAAGGAAGGAAAAAGAGTTGAAGCTCACAGGAGCCAGGGGCAGCAGTCTGCCCCTGCTATTTTGAATGGAGGCTTTCCTGGTTTTAGGAAGCTGTTGGTTACTGGCCTATGGATCTGGACAGTGTCTTGCGCTTCTGTGTTAACGTTGCACAGACCCTCAGATTAGGTGGTTCTGAAGGCCTTAAAGGGGTTTAGGCAGCATGTCTGCTTTTTGCTTGTTAGGATTGACTACATTTGTGTGCCTTGAGACACAGGCACAGCTCCACCAGGTCAAGCATGTGGTTTGGTTTGGTTTTGAATGGCATTTATTTATTTGTATGTGTGCTGGGGTGAGGGTCAAGCATGTGTGTCAGTGGACAACTTGCAGGAGTCGGTTTTTCTCTTTTATCACCTGAGTCCTAGGGACCCATCTGAGGGTTTCCAGCTTTTTGGCAATTACCTTTACTCCCTAAGCCATCTGGCTGGTCCCTGGCTTGCAGTCTTTATTTACCCTTGCAGAGAGCCCTCGGCCTTCCTGGCAAACAGACTGCCTGTGCTTTCTAGAGTGTGTTTGTCATCTTCCCTGTGTTGAGTAATCCTTTATAACCAAACCCTTAGGGTTGTAACTCTTTGGGGACACAATGCAGTTGGCATTGCAGATTACCTGTTTCACAACTGTGGACCATGATGAAACCAAATAAAACAGCCTTGCTAGGATACTTCAAGGCATTCCTGCTGAAAGTATTCTGCTGGGGATTGCTTGGCCCACAAAGAGCTGAGATATGGGCTGGAGGTGGAGCTGTTGCCTAGCATGCCTGGAGGTGGTGCCTAGCATGCCTGGCTGGCCTAGTTCTGCATGAACTGCACATGGTGGGACATCCTGTGATCTCCGCTCTAGAGAGCTTCAGGCAGGAGGCTCATAACTTCAAGGTCATCCCAGGCTATAAAGGGAGTTTGACTCCATCTCAGGATGTAGGGAGGGAGGAAAGTAAGAGAAAGAGAGAGATGAGAGAAAATAGAGAGGGGCAGAGGAAAGAAAAGAGAGAAGAAGAGAGAGAAGAAGAGAGAAGGGAAGAAGAGAGGAGGGTGGAGGAGAAGGAGGAAAAGGAAGAAGAGAAAGAGGAAGAGGAGAAGGAAGAGGAAGAGGAAGAGGAGGGAAAAAGGGGGGGGAGGATAGGGCTGTAGACACCTGACCCAGGTCAATAATTCAGATTCTCTTAGGAATTTGAAATCTAAATGTAGAGACTCATCCTGGCCGGTGTGCAGCAACATTGAGAGCCAAGGTCAGAAAGAAGGTCTGGGCTGCCCTGGTTCCTGCTGTGCTAGCTTGTCCATTTACCTTCTGAGTCACCCCAGTGTCTTTCCAAGTCATTCTTGCTTCTAGAGTCCTGAAAATCAAGCAAACCACCCAGGCTGGGCTTGATCATGCTCTGTAGTTAAGGATGACTTTGAACTCCCGAGGCTCTTGCCTCCATCTCCCCCATTCTGGGAATATAAGCATAAGTTACTTTTCTATTGTGACAAGACACAGTGACCAAGGCAATTTATAGAAGAAAGAGTTTATCAGGGACATACAGTTTCAGAAAGTCCATGACCATCATGGTGGGGTGCATGGCAGCAGGAAAGCAGGCATGGTGTTAGAGCATTTAGCTGGGAGCTTACAAGAAAAGAGAGTTAACTGGGAATGGGATGGGCTTTTGATAACTCGAAGCCCATCCCCAGTGATACACTCCCTCTAACAAGGCCACACCTCCTAATCCTTCCCAAACACTTCTACCAACTGGGAACCAAGAATTCACATATATGAATTCTTTTTTTTTTTTTTTCAGAGCTGGGGACTGAACCCAGGGCCTTGCGCTTCCTAGGCAAGCGCTCTACCACTGAGCTAAATCCCCAACCCCACATATATGAATTCTATGGGGACTACTCTCATTCAAACCACCACGTTCCACTCCCTGGTCCCCAAAGGCTGGTGGCCATATCATAATGCACAATGAATTTAGTCCAACGTCAAAGTCCCCATGGTCTTTTATTGTCTCAAGACAGTTTAAGAGTTCAGTCTTGTCTGAGACTCAAGGCAATGTCTTAAGTGTAAGCTTATAAGCTGGTCTTTGTTACTTTGTGGGTTCTTCTTTTTCCCCACCCTTTTTTCAACCCCCACTTCATTTCACCCCTTAACAATAGATAGGAGAGAAACAAGGATAGAGAGGTAGAGAGGAGAAGAGAATTATGAAAATCCTCAAATCCAATTTCTCTCCTTTTGTTTCTTCTTTGACCAAGGCTGCTAACAAACTACAACCAACCTCCCTAAACAAACAACTACCACTACCCCTGCCTCTCGAGGCCCTAGCAGTTATGTACTCTCTGAAAAGTTCCCAGAATTCCAAACATCATAATCACAACCACGATTCTGTGAGAGCACGAGGCCAGTGACACTCAGCTGCTGTGGACGATCTGAAGCAGCCCCATATGGCCAGCCCTGGGATTAAAATGAAAGCACATTCTTATTATACTTCTGTGTTTTTTAAAGAAACCCAAATTCCGGGGTTGGGGATTTAGCTCAGTGGTAGAGCGCTTGCCTAGGAAGCGCGTTCGGTCCCCAGCTCCGAAAAAAAGAACCAAAAAAAAAAAAAAAAGAAACCCAAATTCCATAATTTTCAAAATTGTCACTATGTAACCTCTCGTAAAAAATCATAAAACAAACAGCATATTTCCAACAGGCAACGGCACGGGACGTACATTATTATTCCAGATTAATAAAATGGGGGCACAGTAAGGAGATATTGGGCTAAATCAAAACTAAACCCCAGCAGGGAAAACTGAATCATGTAGCTCTATGTCCAAAGGACTCAGATGGCCCCATCCTACCTGTTCTGCTGACTGCAACACACTACTCTCCTAGGCTGGCTCCACTCCCTGTATGCAGCTCTCCTTGGCAAATGCCCTACAGCTCTAACACCCTGGGGCCTCCGACACAACCCCTGCGTCAGTTTCACACAGTGGCCTCTCAGGTCAGGTTTCCATTCAGCAGCTCCCCTGGCACAGGTCCCGCCTCAGCAACTTTCCTTAACTGCTGTGGAAGATTCCAGAACCCCTTTACTCAATGCCTCCTTCCCGACTCTAAAGCCAGAACCATGTGACCATGCAGCTAATGCTGCCAACCTTGACTGCCTGCTCAGGAATGGACGGAATTACGTTTTGCATAATTTTCCCTTGCTGCATAAGCAACTTTCCTCAAGTTGGAAGCTTAGCTGGTTGGGGGTCTTGTTGTTCTGCCTGGAGGGCAGCACTCCCTTTATTTTGTTTCACATCAGGCCTTTATTTCCTTCATCACAAGCTTTAGCTCCAACGATAAGTTTTCTGGTGCTCTTTTCCTCCTCAAAGTGTTATAATATGTATATATATATATATATATATATATAATCACATAACATTATAAACAACATAATAATGTTATAATATATAACTATATAACATAATATATAAATACATGCATATGTGTATACATTTATGTATAGATGTATATATGTTATTAAGTAGAGCAAATAATATATTTATTTTATTGTAGCTCTGTATAAGACTATAAAGAGTAATAATTATGGAACAGACTCAATATTTGACTATCTTGTTTTGATATCTCCTCTGCTAACAAAATTAGCTAAAAACTATTAAATACACTTAGCTTCAGGGAGACTTTTAAGACTGGGGCAAAAGACAGCTAGCTATACTTTGCCCAACATCACAAAGATGGTGTGCAGCCCAGTTGCTAATGCTGTTCCCCTCTGAAAGCTGTTGAGCTGGGCCTATATTTCCACACGGCTTTCAGTGAAATTGTCTTCCAAGCTCCTTCTAAGATGCCATGTTTAAGCCCCACTTACAGCATTCAGCCACAGTAATAAAGTTAGGTTAAAAAAGAAAATCAAAACCCAAACAAAACAAAGTGACCTTTTTCATCTATTCATTACTAGGAAACAAAATGTTTATCACTGTCAACTTAGGCTGTTTCCAGTGCTCCTGGGTTTTGAAGTACACCCCAGAACGCACACTTCTGTGTCACTTCAGTTCAGTGACTCTCTTTAATAGATTTTAGACGTCAACAAATGAATGCAGTAGTTGAAAAAAAAAATGGAAAGTAAAAGCATTTCCTTCAAATGAGCTCTAAAAAGATAAAAACGAAAAGGCTTTTAAATGAAAATGAATTGGGTTTCTCCCTCAGTTACTGTTCCATTGCTGTGAAGACACATAAAGACCCACGCAAATTTCATTAGAGAAGTATTTAATTGAGGTTGGCTTGCAGCCTTGGAGGGTTAGCCCATGATCCTCACAGCAGGGAGCAGGCAGGTATGAAGCTGGAGTAGTAGCTGAGAGTTTTACATCCTGATCCAGAGAGGGGGAGGGAGGGGGAGAGGGAGAGGGAGAGGGAGAGGGAGGCAGGTACCTGGGCCTTTGAAACCTCAAATCTCTCCCCCAGTGACACACTTCCTCCAGCAAGTGACACACTTCCTCCAGCAAAGCCACACCTCTCTAACAAGGCCACACCTCCTCACCCTGCCCAAACAGTTCCACTAACCAGGGACCAAGCATTCAAACAGATGAGACCCTATGGGGATTCCCATCATTGCCACCACAGTTACAGACCCCACCACACCGCAGCTTTCCTTTCTCCCTAGAGACCTGCCGGAAACTCCAGGGACTGAAAACAGCCTGGATCTGTACACACGAAAACATGTGGGCTTTGATTCCCCTTAGAGCTGGGTTTATGTGGCTTTTATATTTTCACTTTTTTGGGTGGTGGTCATTTAAACAGACTCTTACGTAGCTGAGGCTGGCCTTGAATACCTGATCTTCCTCCTCTAACTTTCAAACGCTGGGATACAGGCATTGCCTTAGTTAGGGTTTCCATTGCTGTGAACAGACACCATGACCAAGGCAAGTCCTTTAAGGACAATATTTAGTTGGGCCTGGCTTACCGTTCAGAGGTTCACTCCATGGTGATCACGGCAGGAGGCTCAGCAGCACATAGGCAGACATTGCTGGAGAAAGAGCTGAGAGTTCTGCATCTTGATCCCACTGCAGGCAGGATTTTTTAATAGTTTTAGTTCCTTTGTAAGATGATGATGCGAGGGATATAAAGACAGTATACAAGTTCAAAAGACATCTTGGTTAAGTTTTAGAAAATGCTCTTATACTGATTTGTGTCTCAGAGAGTAGTAGTAAGTTCACTCACTATCTTTTGACCTAGGGATAATAGGCACAGACGTTTTCTCTTTAAGACTAATTTTGTCATATGATGCTCAAGAGGAAGGCTTCTGGGGGTGGACTGTCTGGATTAGCATCTCAGCCCTGGGGACAACTGAGATGACTCAGCAAATAAAGATGTCTGCCACAAAGCCTTAGTCCTGAGCTGGATTCCTAGGACCCACATAGTAGAAGGAGGAACAGTATACATCCCAACTGCACATAAATATATGAACGTAATTTTTGTAGAGGGCACAAGTGGTCACAGGTAAGTAATGGAGAAAAAAATGAATGTTAATTATGTGGGGTTGTCTCCTCAGTGGAGGAAATAAATGCCTGTTTTCTACCCAAAAGGATGAGAGTGGATGTTATTAGTAATCTGGTGACCTTTGATATCTGTAGGACCAGACTTCACTCAAGCCCCCAGAATGTTTGTCCCAGACTCCCTACCCTTGGATATTTGTTCTTTCCTTTGTTTCTTAGTCAAGAGAACCTTTCCTTAGGGGCAATGTCATGTGTACTTCTTACACCTCTATGGTATCTGGGTCAGAGACCATACCAGATCCTAGACCTATAACCATATCCTTAAACTATAGAATCCATCTTCATGATAGAGATCACATGTACTTTGCAAAAGAGTTTTACCATACTTAAATATATCTAAAATAAAGTACCACCCTTAAGCACCATATATAAATATGTCTAAAATAAACTGGCTGGTGTCAGACTCCAGCAGCTCGAGCCAGCCTGGTGACTAAGTCACCACTGAACACAGGTTTTCTTTCTTCTCAGGGTCCATTTCTCTGCTGGCAATAGAGCTTGCAGGGACCCCCCACATAATTTGGAAAAATAAAAATACCTCAGCTCTACTATTGGCAATGTACAAGCTAAGTTTCATTATTTTGTCCTTATCAATGAGGTGGAAAGAATAATTGTCTCATTCATACACAGTTGGTGGAGAAACTGAATAAGCTAGAAAGTTAAAAGCTTGCTGTTCTGCCTGGGACCTAGCAAGCACTCAATCCCTTAACTATAAGGGATGCACTGGTGACCATCCTCAGTGGCATTCACTACAGTGAGCCCTACTCTATGCCACACCGTGCGATAGACACAAGTCCTATCTATCCAAGAGTTTGCTGAGGCACAGAATGAAAAAGATTGGCGGGTTGAACATGGTGGCTCAGGCCCCTAACCTCAAGACATAGGAGGCTGAGACAAGAGGATGGCCATGCATTCTAGGGCAGCCTGAGCTACAGTAGAAGATCCTGTCTCAAACCAACTAAAGGCTTAACTGACCCATTACAGAGGTGTGTGTTAAGTCTGGGTGCCAGAAAGAGAACTCAAGGCCTTGGGCTGCTAAGCTCATGCTCTGGCATGGAGCTGGCCTCTCCCACGCGTGTCCTTACGTTAAAAAAGATTCCATTTGCGAGGGTGGATGAGGCAAAAAGTCTTTAATCTGTTGTTGTGAGGAGGGTTTGTGCACTGTGTGTTCAGATGCTGATTATTGTGTCCAGAGTAGATATCTGGTTGCAGTCCTGGGCATTGTCATTGTCAGGCACCTCCTGTCTCTATGTTGTGTAAAAATCGCTTTCCATCACTTCTGATAGGTTAATAAAGAGTTAATTAAGCCAATAGCTGGGCAGGAGAGGAAAGAGGCAGGACTTGCAATGCCAGTGAAGGGGTTCTCGAGAGGGAGATATGACATGAGGGATCTGCCATGAGCAGGGCACCAGGGAAGTCACCATGAGGACACTGATGATGCAGGAGTCGCCAGGGCAAGCCGGAGATGGCAAGTTATGGGGCACGTGGCTGGGAAGGGTTAAATAGATGAGTATCTGCCCAGCTATGTTGCTTAAAGCTTGTTAATAAAAACGAGGTCTCCATGTCATTTATTTGGAAGACGAAAGGGGTAATAGAAATGTCCCCTGAATTACTTTACATTAATCTCTAAATGAAATTTAGTATTTCCTTTAATTATTAATATGGGGGATATTACAGTGTTGTTAGCCATTTCTCTGGCATTGCTATGGAGAGAAACAACAGCTAGTTCTGTATTACTCTACAGTTCACTCTGTATTTTAGAATTCCATTTATCCTTAGCACTGTTTTGCAACTTTGATAGATGACCTGTTACTAACTCTTTTTTTTTACTGCATTCATAAAGAAACAAAGTGCTGGGTGTGGTAGCACCCAGGAGGCAGAGGCAGGCAGAGCTCTGAGTTTGAGGCCAGCCTGGTCTGCAAAGCAAGTTTCAGGATGGCCAGGGCTACACAGAGAAACCCTGTCTTCAAAAAACTCAAACAAAGTAAAAAAAAAACAAAACAATGGTAACTTAAAGTATCACATCACAACTGTAGCTTTACTCTATTTTGGCAGTTCAGTATTTTATGATCTGTTTTTATTTGTGTACTTTTATGAAACCTTCACTGGACTTCAAAGGCCCATGTGCACATGAGACCCTGGCACCAAAATCTGCATAAAGTAAAACACAGGCATTCATGTGAGAGCACAGCTTATGTTTTGTTAAGAGAAGCCAGGTCACCCCCAGCTGAAAGCCATTTGTAAAACAGGCTATGGGCTTCACTAAATGTGAGCACAGAGAAATGGTGTTGAAGTCACAAATGAGCAAGCCACTAAGTGAACAAGTCACTTCACCTTCCTCAGCCTGTCATGTCAGCTGTGAAATGGGAACAGGGCCAGCATCATAGGACCAGTCAGGACAAGTGAATTAGTGTCCGTAAAAACACACTAATGGTTGCATGTGGTAAAACCATCACCTCTCCTCTCCCCTTACATACACGCATGTTCGCATGTCAGGGAATTAACATGAAATGGAGTTCAGTCTTTGGACTTTTAGTAGTTTATACTTCAATCCCCGATATGACAAGAAGGTAAAAAACAGATATAACCTTAGAAAGCCACCCAGACTCAGTGTCTCTGAATTAAACATCCACATTACTGACAGTGAGCTGCCATCATGAATGCCCCAAACACTTGTCACCCCAAACTTAGAAGCAACAACATAAATAAGCTAGCCACAGAGGCGGGACCTAGAGCTGGTCTGTAAATGTTTTGCCTATCTGATTAAGGTGATAATGTAACCAAAATGACCCCCCAACTAGTTCCAATTTGTTTGACAGTAATAAAGGTTTTGATTTCTAAGTGCATTCTAGGCAAAGAATATAAGATCGAGAATTTGACAGCAGTGCCTCTCTTGTGGGAGACTGTCTTTTTCATGATCCAAGCTGGTTATCTCAGTGAGGTGGCGTTAATCGGAGGCTCACCTCAGAAAGCAAAAGGAAAAAAGAATCTACATATCTACTTTATAGGAAGAAACATTTTTAATTGCAAAGACTAGTATAATAAAGAAGAGAAGATTCTAAACCTTCCTGTGAAAATACAATAGAGGCTGGGCTAGAGATGTGGCTCAGCAGTTAAGAGCACAGCTGCTCTTTAAAAACCTGGGTTTCATTCATACTTGGAGGTTTACAACTGTCTGTAAATCCAGGACCAGGGAATCCAGTGCCCTTTTCTAGACCCCAGGGTCATTGCATGAACATGGTGCATAGACACAGATGTAGGTACAGTCATACGCATAAAATAAAATAAGTGTTTTTTTAAATAAAAAATAAAATAAAATAAAATACAGACGTCATTTTGTTCAACTTGAAATTCAAAATTAGTGCAACTGATAACCAACTTGTCTCAAGAGATTAAGGCAGAGCTACACATTCAGTTTTTTTCAAGCAAGAAAGGCAAATCAGGGAGTCAATTCTTTCCAAACTTTTGAGAGTACCATGAATGTATTCTCAAGAAGTATCTGTGCTTCAAATTGCACAATTCCTCCTGGGGTAAACGTGTAACAAGTTGAGAAGACACAACTTTCCTCAGTAAGGATCTGGAAACCACATAGCCATAGCCCTAAATAGGAGACCTTATTTCTGCTTAGCTCTTTGAAACATGTTTGCAACAATACATATAGCTTCCTTTACTGCCCTCTGATAGCAGCCCCCACAGCAACCCTGTGGCTCTCCCAGTAGATTGTGACCACAAACTGCTTGTATCACATAGTGGCAAGGGACAGGGGACCTGATCTGCGATCCCCTCAGCTGTGAGCACACGCCAAACCTGGCCACTTCCTGAGACCACACAGTTGCAAAATCTGCTATGGGTCTCAGATCCTTTCACAAACCCACTTGCCCTCAATCTCTCAGAAGCCCTCTTCTGGGATTCTCTATCCTCAGGAGAGAGACGACTGAAGATGCTCTCAAGTTGAGCAACGAACCTCTCATCAGCTTACAAGTCCTTCTTTGCCCACAATGCATTGGGGCCAGCAGAAAGGCCACCGCAACCCCTAATTTTCACATCAGTTTAGTTCAAAGAGGTGGCCAGACCTGGTGATGATCAACACGCACCCATCAACAAATAAGCCTGAGCTGGACCGCAGGCTGGGTGGCCAGTGCTGCATGATGTCTCTGACCAATCACAGACCAGATGCCAGCAAGGAGAATGAGTGGCTTCCAAGTAGAGCAGGCCTCTGAGACACTTTTTGCGCCTCCTTCCATCTCTCCTCTCTTCTCCTCTTTCCTCCATCCCCTCTCGGTGCAGGTCCACCATAGCCTGAGGGAGAGAGAGAGAGAGAGAGAGAGAGAGAGAGAGAGAGAGAGAGAGAGAGAGAGAGAGAGAGAGAGAAAGGGAAGGAGAGAGAGAGGGGGAAGGGAGAGGAGGGGAGGGGAGAGTGGGAGAGAGAGAGGGGAGGGGAGAGAGGGAGAGGGGAGGGGAGGGGAGGGGAGGGAAGAGAGTGCAGTTGGTGTTGCAGTAGCTCACAATCCGGTGCTGTCTGGAGGCTAGCAGGCCTGGAGGTGACTGTAAAGGCTAGGGAGCCTCAGATGTATGGAGGTGGAAGAGGGGCATTGGTGGGTCAGACCTGGGCATCGGTTATGCATCCCTTGGGCAGAACCAGGTTGTTTTTAATAAAAGGAGGAATGAGCCATGTATGTTTCTGATTGAACGGAGGGGACAGTATAATGCAATAAAACAGAACAGTGGAAAATCATGGAGCATAACTGTGCCTGCTATCTCTAAGAACCAGCAGGAGCCAAAGTAATAGGGTCTTATTTGAGATGACACAAGCCTTCACACACATGCATATAGCTACACATATATGCAACATATGTACACACACACACACACACACACACACACACACACACACACACGGGTGTGCTCGCACCTGTGAAGCAGGTTCAGAGTAGGCAGTGGTCAGGGTGGGTCATTATGGGAGGAACAGTCCCTTGTCTGATGATTGCTGATAGCTGGTAAAGGGTCATTTGTGCTGACCTCCATGCTAAGATAGCCCAGACTGTATCTCTAAAGTTTCTGGAGAAGACCCACCTTCGCAGGCGGTGTTTTCTCATCCAGATGGTCAATTCTAAGAGAGACGACAATAGTATGTTTTTGCTTTCTGCTCTAACACTTCCTGTCAGATAGTAATCTTGAGACTTTTTTTTTTTGACAGTTCTGGAATTCATGACCCCACCCAGGGCAGGAGATACATCTTGCATCCTATTCTTTCAACCAAAAATTATGTAATCAAATAAATTAAAAGGAATTAAGGAAAGAAAAACGAATACATCGCTAACATTTGAGTTTTGATTAGAATGAATACAGCTTTTAGTATGTAGCTATTTTCCTTGCTGCTGTGGCTCTCAGGTCATTGTTTTTCTTAATGCTTATACTAATTATCCATACTTCCTGTGTTTGTCAGCTTCCCATCACTGTGACAACATGTCTCCCATAAACAATGTCCTGACTGCTTAATTACACATGCACCACATGACCCTCTCTTAATTAAACTTACATTTCACTAGCCTTGATGATGGACTTGGATATTGGAGCAGTAGGGGCCAGGCTTCCTTGTTCTTGGTTCTGTGGTAAGCCAACTCATCATGGTGGTAGTATATGGCAGTTTGTGCCCACTTTGACGTGGCTAGGAGGGAAAGACATGGAAAGAAGAGAGGCCACGGTGCCCATATTCTTCCAAAGGGCAGTGGTCTATAGCTAACTTCCTCCCATCATTAATTAACTATGCCACAGCTGCAACCAAGGCAATAATGCTTACCAAAGCAATAACACTTTCACCAATGTCTGCTGTAAGAATGAAAACTCTTGGAGTAGTCTACTTTACCCCCAAGTCTGATCAATAGTCTTTTCTATTTTGTGCTATAATTAGCACACTAGTCTGAGGTTAGGATTTGGAGTATGAATTAGAATCTGATGAGATAAACTCATGTAAGATTTAAAAAAAAAATCTCTTGTACGAAAAGTCCTAGCCTGTACACATCCATTTTTCACTAACGAAAACCCAGTGGATTGATGACGTTATAGTAATTTAGTGTGAGGTTTAGCAGTCAAAAGATATAGCCGAAAGAAGGGAAGCTATGAGCAAATGAACTAGCTATGAAATTTGGGTCAGGATTTAGAAAGCAGAGAAATCTAAACCCCAAACATTTTACTAATGAGAGCCCTGACAATATTACATAAAGTTAGGCACTAAACACTAAGGTTAGAAGACAGAGAGAACACTACAGACTGGACTCCCTCAGTGTGAAGCCAGGGCTCCTCCTTATACATGGCTTGATGTTTGTCCTTTCTATGTGGTGTGTGAGGAGAGGCAGGACTGTGTGTTAGCATGTTAGCCTTCCTTCCAGGCTCTGCCCAACAGTTACCTAGCAACAGCCAGGTAGGAGCCTGACTTGCTATAAAAAGGACTGTTTGCCCTCTCTTCGTTCTCTCTGACCCTTTTCCTCTCTCTCTAGCCTCTTTCTCCCTGTCTTTCTCCCCCTCCCTCCAGGTGTTTCTGGCCATCCTCTTCCCTCCCCCTTTCGCTGCCCCTCTCTTTCTCTGCTTCTACTCCCTTCTCAACCCCCCTCCCTGTGTCTCCAAATAAACTCTATTTTATACTAGACCCTCAGTATGACTGGTACCTTAGGGTACCCGCTAAGGCACCCCCTCCCAACACTCCATTCTGTACTTTACAAAACATATCACTGCGTCCAGACCATGTTTGTACAGTCAAGTGTCAGAGGGCATGTTGCACAAAGTCTTGCTAACAGAGCGAGTGGTAACTGGTCAGTCCAAGGTGTCGGCTGGGCTAAATGTGGCTGTAAACCAGTGGTTAAAAATGACGGAGTAGAGTAAAGAAAAGGAAAGGGAGAGAGTAGAGTAGGACATAAGAGTCAGATGGCAGGTATGTTAGGAAGAAGAGGGAAACTGGTGTAATCCTATTTCAATAAAATCATTTAAAAATAAATACTTTGAAATGAACTACTAAAGTAAAGGTGGTTTGGATTTCCCGTGTCTTCTTTTGAATGCCTGGGTTTTTATTTGCTTTAATAAATACATTAGCATGTGCCACAGTCCACACAAAGTAGAGGACTGCTTGTAGAAGTCAGTTTTCTCCCTCTACCACATCCGAAGTCAAGTGCAGGCCGTCACCGCCCTTGGCACCTGTTCTTGTTTGCTGTTTATTTATAAAACAACCACGACCAAAAGAAACTCCAGGAGAAAAGGGCATGTTTCAGATTACAGTTTACAACAAAGATATTATGAAGGAAAGTCGGGGCGGGAACCTGGAGGCAGAAACTGAGGCTGTGGACGATCACAGCTTACTGACCTGCTCTTCATGATTTCCTCAGTTTGCTCTGTCATGCAACCCAGGGTCATCTGCTCAGGGCAGAGGCAGCCACAGAGGGCGGGACCCTCATGCATCAATCATTGATCAAGAAAGCACCGCCCACAGAGCTGCCAGTCTAGTGGATGCCTTTCCTCAGTCGAGGCTTCCTCTTCTCAGACAAAAACCCTAACCAACACGTAGTTTTAATCCAGTGAGCTGTCTCAGCAGCTTTTTTCCTGGTTTTTACAGCCCTATATTCCCATGGGATCTTAGACTCCAAGCTTGCCTGACTATAAACCATACTCATTTATCTTTCACCTAACAGATATTTTCTCTGTATAAAATACATAAGTATATACCGATTTACATATATGTTTATATATAATGTATAATTTATACATGAATATATTTATATTTATATATTTAAATATCGTGCATAGTATAGACATTTAATATACATTAATATTTAATGTCTGTTTTGTAATATATTTATTAAATATATATAAGTATACAAAATATACTTATTTCAGTCATTTTTATTTTTATTTATTCATTTATTTTTTATCTTTATTAACTTGTGTATTTCTTATTTACATTTCAATTGTTATTCCCTTTCTGG